>NC_137787.1:11150538-11290538 GCF_963383645.1 Muscardinus avellanarius | reverse complement strand
CCCTCTTGCACATCAGCTTTTTGAAATATTTGTGTTCTTTCCCTCAAAATCTATAAATTTGTTTTGATTGAAACATATGAGTCATTTAGTTTCTGCAAATGTTCTAAGTTGAAAATTTATTATTCAGTAATGCAAACAAGAGTTAGATAACTAATACCATGCGAGTACAATTATTTTTCTAGATTTTTGACTGAAAGTTAATTCTGCGCTCATTAATGCTACTTCATAATGCCTTCATAAGGAGTTTCTGTGTTTATCCGGAATCTAAAAGGAATTGTAGAAAATATAAACATGGTTTTTAAAAACATAGCAATAAAATGGAAAATGAGCTATAACTTCAACAGCCAGAATTTACAAAAAAAAGAGCAAATATCTGAAGAGCAAGTATCTGCCTTCAAATGAAAATGACTATCAGCTTGGACCAAGGAAGAAAAGAACAGTCATCTTCAGACTCCAAGTCAGACACAGGTAAAGCCAGCAGCAGCACTAGCAGAAAACATGGCTTCTTTTGAGCAACCCAGCATAGTGCATGGCACGCGGGCTCCACCTGGGAGTCTTTCTGAGTGACTACTTCTTTTTTATCAACAGCCCCAGACCTAATTTTCTGCCCTGTCATTACTAGGGTGCTCTTGCTAAACTATTTCTAATGCCGGGTTGCTGGGGTCTGAATGTCCAAATTTATATGTTGAATTTCTAACTCTAAACATGATGGTGGTAGGAGGTGGGTCTTTGGAGTGGTGACTAGGTCACCAGGCTCTCGTGTATGGATGAACGCCCTTGTAGAAGAGGCCAGAGAGATCCCTTCCCCCTCCGCTATAAAAGGTTACGGTGAAAAGACAGTTAGTTGTCTTGAACAGGAAGTGAGTTCTTAGCAGATTCTGAATTTGCACACACCTTGATCTTGGCTGTCCAGCCTCCAGGACGATAAGAAACAACTTCTTTTATTTGTAAGTGACCAGATTTGTGGCATTTTGTCATAGCATTTTAAGCAGACTTAAAACTAATTTTTTCACTTCTAATCTTGCCTCAGAAGCATCCACCATTCAGAGTAGATTCTGTTTTCCTTTACCTATTTCTGAATATTTCAGTGGGAACTCCAAACTAACTAAACACACCTCCTTCTTAATATTATATTAATATTTCTTTTCTTCTGTTGGATGACTTTTAGGCTGATCATTTATAACGAGTTATGAATTTATTCACAGTTAGTGCAAGCTAACTGGGAATGATCGTCTATGTTTAGTGCAGCGAAACAATTTAGGTGTCTGTTAACAGATGAGTGGGTAAAGAAAATATGTTATATACATGCAGTGAAATTTTACTCAGCCATAAAAGACAACAATATTATACTATTTGCAGGAAAAGGAGTAAAACTAGAGAATATTATGCTGAGATCAGCCGGTCTCAGAATGTCAAGGGTCATAGGTTTTCTGTCACAGGTGAAAGCTAGAGAGAATATAGAAAACAAAAGGGACTTCAGATAAATGAGGAGAGCACCGGTAGAATAGCAGAAGGAGGCTAGGGAGAGAGGTGTGTTAGGGGGAGGAATACCAGGAAGGAAACAGCTCATATGTGGCCATAGATGAAGATATCAGTACCAATCTCACTAAAATATTTTGCTTTTTAAGTGAACTGCAACTACTTATAGGAGAAACCAAGTGTTGTTCACGCACATCTCACTTTCCATGTATAAGAACATAAACGATGCTGCAGAAATTTGTTTTTACCTACTCATACATGTCCATGTAAATTCTATCGAGGGCAGGATGCAGGTAAGCCTGAAATTTTACCTCACCCAATTACATTACACACATACAATGGATTAAGCTAAATACTGTACCTGGATAACACTTCATCTTCACTTAAGAAAGGCCTCTAAATAGGATTCTTGGAACTTGAAAATAAGTAAATTTTAAAAATAAATTATCTCCAGGTTCCATTTGAAAATCCAGAAACTGACAGTGAGCTTGTTAATGGAACTAATAAGCCTTCCAAACAATGTATTGATATTTTATTCAGGTCAGATACAGAGCCATCGTCCTAAGGGTTTTCTAGAAAATTAAAGAACTGAGGATCTGGTGACTTTGCCAACACCAGTCTGTTAGTTTTCACAAAACGAAACAAAACAAAACACAGACAGCTTTTGAATGATATACCACTGTCATGAATATATAGTTTTAGGTTACTGTTTGTCAGAAATTCTAAGAAATATGACATAGTGGTCTTTCCTTCATATCTTCACATATCTTTAAATATGTAATAATTATACTGACACTAGATTAGAACAATTTGAATCACAGAGCTGGAAAGAGATCAACTGCTGTGTCTGGCTTTCAGATGGTTAACTCATTTATAGAGCTCAGAAGGCTGACCCAAACTCACTTAGCTAACTATTGACAGAATTAGTGCAATAAAGTATAATTTTTTACCTCAATTTCCCTGTCCTTTTTCCCACATCATACCAAACAGAAAATATTACAAAAGAAATATTTTTACTTGTAGCTTTGCTTTACTTTTCCTGCAACACATTTTAACCATAAACTCTATCAGAGTACTAATCTTCTAATTTTGTAGATAATCACAGGGCTTTTTCATTCATTTTGAATAGTCTTTGAAAATGTACCATTTACCCTTTGATTTTAATATCTGGTTTGCTCCTTGTGAACCCACTAAACCTTTTTCTCCCCTATTGTAACAATTAATTATAATGTTTTTGGCTTTACAAAGTGCTTTCACATATTCTGGAACACTTGAGACAGCAGCAACCCTTCTGGGGAGGTAGGTATATCTTTGGATAGAAGGCCAAACTGACTTTGTCATTTTCTCACTTAAAATGTTGCCGGTTTTTGCTATTGCAGTGAAGACAGTTTCTCAATGGTTACAAGGCCAGGCAAGATCAGCCCGGCCTCCCTTGCTGACTTGGCCACCCAACGGCCTCTGACCCAGTTGACCTTCCTGTTCATCGAGTGTGTCATGCCCTCCCAGCCTCAGGGTTCTTGCTCATAGTACTCTCTTTCCTTGAAATACTGCCCTTACAAAAGCAAGAATTCTCTTCTCTGTCCTTAGTTAAGTTGCATCTATCATTTAGATTGCAACCCAAACATCACTGGGTCACAGAAGCTTCTCCCAACCATGAACTCAGTCCTGTTCCCCTGCTGTATGTTCATAGCCCCGTATACTTTTCCTCAATGACACTAATTGCAATGTAACTTTACATGCAATTTTGTGATCTTTCACTTAATACAGAAATTGAAAGGGCAGAGGTATATAGCTCAGGGTTAGAATGTTCTTGGATTAAATCTCCAATAACGCGCGCGCGCGCGCGCACACACACACACACACACACACACACAACACCACTATGGTATTTATTATCTTCAAACTGATTTGAATAACTTCCTTTTCAAAGAAAATTAATGAGTTATTATTGATCAGACAGCTCAAGTCTTCAGCTGGATCCCTGCTTGAAGGTGTTATTCTCGCCAGCTGAGGTAGACGCTATGTTACCCCCTCTGAAATTCGTAGTTAGCTGTGGATAGACTTGAGCCCTGCAGGGGAGAAAAGTCTAATATGCCATTTCCATATGTGATACATGAGCTTGGGAGTTGTCTAAGATTTTTCCCATGTATTCAGATCTGACAGTATGAAAAACCTTTTCAAAATTCCCTTCCTTGAGGCATCACCAGCCTCATCTGTAAAGGCATTTCATTTTGTGAAGCTTTCAGCTCCTTGAACATCTCACCAAGGCAAATTTACTCCCAGGAGATTATCTTTTGGCCAATAAAGCTCATTCATGCCATCCTGTCTCTTTTTCTTTTTCTTTCCTTTTTTTTTTTTTTTTTTTTTTTTTTGGTGGTACTGGGGGTGGAACCCAGAGGCTTTCTACCTCCGGGCTATACTCCCAGACCTTTTTTATATTTTATTTGGAAACAGGGTCTCACTAAGTTGCTGAGAGCCTCACTAAGCAGCTGAGGCTGGCTTCGAACTTGTGCGATCCTCCTGTCTCAGCCTCCCAAGCACGGGGATTACAAGCATGAGCCACCACGTCCGGCCATCCTGTATCTTTTTCTAGGGTGGGGTGAGGTGTGAGAAGTCAGTCTTCCATGAAAGGGACTTGCAAATCACACTTGACACCTTAAAACTTCCTGCAACTAATCATGCCAGAATTCTGTCCAGGATACAGGAGTTAATCTCTGAGTAGTGGGATAGAATGAGAATAGTGGTTTGGAGAAGTTGCTCCACATTGCACAGATATTGACTGGGGAGAATTGTAGCTAGAACATTCATGTTTATTAAAGATGTGCAGAGTAATCCCTGGAGAGGAACAGAGCCAGTGTTCCTGACTGGGATCACCAAGATCAACATCAGCTCTAAAATATTCCTAAACCACTTTCATTTTCTAATTCACAGCCCAGTTTTTATTGAGAGGGCAATCTGCCAAATCCCAGTTTTATCTTGTTTTCTGGCAAGGAAAGAATCACCAAAGATCCAAATTGTCTTTTGTGGCTAATGCACAAGAAGATGGCACATGAGGCTGATTTTCATGGCTCAGGTACATGCAAGACTACAGGACTCATGCTCCTCTTGAAAAGTTTCAGATTTTAGCATACTAATGTGGCATGAGTAGGTTGTCTCAGCAGCACCCTGCTGAACTACAGGGATAGCTTTTGGCAGGAATGGTGGTCTGTAGGGATAACAATGCTAAAGCTTTTTATACCCTGCACTTAATTGTTGGAGGACTAGCATGCACTCATGTGGCTCCACATAGGAAGCTTTGCCCATCAAAGCTAAGCCTGAGTATGTCTGCAAAATCTTATATTGATAATAGGAGCATTTCTTAGTTTATACAGTTTGTATTTCTTAGTGAGAAGAAATGACTGTTTTCAGTATTTATAGAAAGAGCTTTGGAGATGGATAAGGTAATATATGCCTATAATCCTATAATTGGAAGGCTGAGACAGATTGATTGCAAGTTCGAAGACAACTTCAGCAATTCAGTGAGTTGCTGTTTCAAAATAAAAAAACAAAAAGGGCTAGAGTATGTGACCTGGAGGTAGAATGCCCCTGGATTCAACCTTTAGCACATGCACACCTTTTGATCAATGTGATGCCAATTTACTATACAATTTTATTCATTTTTATTTTATTTTATTTACTTTTTGAGGTATTGGGGATGGAATCCAGGGGCATTCTATCTTCGAGTTACACCTCCAGCTCTATTTTTTATTCTTTATTTTGAAAGAGGGTCTCACTAAATTGTGGAGTGCCTAAGTAGCTGAGACTGACCACAAACCTACCATACTCCTATCCTTCTGTCTCAGCCTCCCAAGTACTGGAATTACAAGCATGTGCTACCACGCCTGGCTCAATTTTATGCTTTTTTAAAAGACAGATAATTAAGAGGTTCTCTTATTTATTTTTATACTTATATTGGTCCAATGTAATTACATTCCATAATAAGATTCAAAGTGACATATGGCATTGCTGGTGATTGAACCCAGGGGCTTTCTACCTCTGAGCTACACCCGTGGTCATATTTTAATATTAATTTTGAAACAGGATCTCATTAAGTTGCTGATGCTGGCTACAAATATGCAGTCCTCTTGTCTCAGCCTCCCAGGTATTGGGATTCCAGGTATGTATCACCATGCCTGGCTTCTACTAAAGAGATTTGAGCTTAGTCTTTGGATATGGGTTTATGGGACCTTGGAAGCTGTGGAGGTAAGGTGATCGTTGACTGAATGCAGCCAGGTTAGCTAATTCCACTCCAGCACTTTGCAGTTGAATTCTCTATTGACAAGGCCCTCGCTCCAAGCCCACTGTTGGGGGCCAGGTGACGTCATGGGATCACAGCACCCATCTTTATCTTACCTGCTTCTTGGCAGGCAAAGTCTCTTCAAACCATGTCCGCCGCATAATCTTGCTCTTTCTTCTTCAACTTTTATTCGGTGTGTTCATTCTTCTGAACACTATCAGCAAGGCAAAGCCTCCCTTCAACCCAATTATTTCAGGTTCTTCCTTGCTTCAAGGAAGGATAACTTTCTTGTTTTTATCTGCTTTTTGTTTGGAGACACATATAATAGGCAATTTTAGAGAAGCAGACCACAGGTAATTGGGGTGATATTTCTGCCAAATGTAAAGGAAAATATACCTTTAGGCAGGAGATTCGGAATGAAACTGCTGACCTACCATTAGGAAGCCGTACTGAAAATTATTTCTCTGTGAAAATGGGAATTACAGCCCTTTGCAGGAGCTGTCAAATAAAAGTACCGTGCCAGCCAAATTAGATGACTCATGAAAGAAAGTGCCCTCCGCGAACCAAGGGAAGTCAAGCGGGAGCACGCGGCGTTTCTATAATGGCAGTATTTGTCACTTCAAGGAAGCAACGAGGAAGTCCTGTGTGTCTTTCCTCTGTCGTGAAAATAAGATAGTCTTGCCGCTGAAAACGTGCAGTGCTGATTGTTCAAGGAGAGGCAAATGAGGAAAACATCAGCTATCATGTGTATGCACAACACCACATGTGAAATAGTGGCTTACTCTGAACCCAGGTGTGAGAAATGCACGTCTGAGGCATAAAAATAAAAGGCCTTGTGTTGTAAAATATACCAAACCCACAAAGGAATCATCTCCAGAGATATGTCAAACTGTGGACTGAGCAATTGGAAAGAGAATTAGAAGGCTAAAAATAACAGAGGCAATGTACTGCACTGAGGGAGAGATAGATCATGGCATTCTCTGTAAATACCTCCGAGGCAGAGGAAGAATGGACTACTTGGAAATCGAACATTAATACTTGAAAAAGCATAGCTTTTTCTTCCCCTTATGTACCTAAGATGTGTTTTGTTTTTGATGTTGTTGTTGTTGTTGTTGTTGTTGTTGTTGTTGTTGTTGTTGTTATAGGGATTGACCAAGTGCATTTTATTTCCAAGCTACACCCTAAGCTTGCTTATTTATTTATTTATTTATTTATTTATTTATTTATATTTTTATTTATTATTTCAAAACAGGGTCTCTCTAAATTGCTGAGAGTCTCAATACTTGCTGAGGCTATTTTCAAAACTGAGATCCTAATGTCTCAGCCTCTCAGGTACTGGGACTACAGGCATACGCCACCCCATCTGGCTCCTATGATATATTATTTAACTTGTATTTTAAGTAATGAGATAAACTTTTAAAGCACAGTTGATAGCTTTGATTTTTATTTATATATGTACTTCTTTACATTGGCAGATAAAGTTGCATATATTTACCATGTACAACATATTTTTGATGAATATGTACATCTTGCACGGCTAAATCTAGATCATTAAATTATATTATCTCACACAGTTATGAGAACACTTAACTCTTAGAACTTTTCAAAAGTACATCTTTTTACTAAAATTTTCTATATAATCTCACATCATAATACAGTTTATAGGGATCGTTTCCTCCCCACTTTCCTCTTTCTCTTATATGATACTGAGATAGGCATTGATATTCTCAGATATGTGTATAATGTCAGTGGAAGTGTTTCGTTCATTAATTCTCTCTCTATTCCCCTTTCCCCCTAGACCACCTCTCTCACTCCAATGGAGTTTCTCTTTCATTATATGAAGTCACTCTTATATCCTGATTACTACCTAGCTTCTGAATATGAAAGAAAACATAAGACCCTTTGCTTTCTGTGATTGGCTAAGTTCACTTAACATAATGTTCTTCAGGTCCTTTAGTTTTTCTGCAAGTTACATAATTTTGTTCAATTGATTCATTTGTAGGTGGACACCTAGGTTGGTTCCATAATTTGGCTATTGTGAATTGTGATGCTATGAACATGGAAATGCATATAATACTATAATATTCTAATTTCAATCCCTTTGGAAAGATAGCCAGGAGGGATATAGATGGATCATATGGTGAATCTATTCCCAGCTTTCTGAGGAATCCCCAGGCTCATCTCTATAATAGCTGGAATAATTTTCAATACCATTAAGAGTTTTTTTTATTGAGCAAAAATTAAAGAGTGGAAAAGTTCCTATTTCTCCACATCCTCACCAGCATTTATTGTTGTTTGATTTCTTGATGATTGTTATTATAATTGGGGTTAGATGGAATCTCAGTGTACTTTTGATTTGAATATCCCTGGTTTCTAAAGTTGTTGAACTTTTTTCATATATTTATTGACTATCTTTATTTATTTTTTGTAAAAAAATTAATTCAATTGCCTATTTCTTGATTATGTTACTTGTTTAAGTGTTGTCCTTAAAGTACTTTGTATATTCTAAATATTAGCCTATCAGAAGAGCAGTTGACAAAGATCTTCTCCCATTCTATAAGCTTTCTCTTTTGACTCTTGATGGTTTCCTTTGAAGAACAGAAACTTCCTAGCTTAATATCATCCAATTTATTAGTTCTTGTTTTAAGTTCCTGAGATTTGGGGGTCTTAATGAAGAATTTTCAACTTGTGCCTATATGTTGTAGCACTGAAACTATTCCCTCCCCTAGTGAGAGGTGGAGATTTAATTACATTTTTCTATGAATAAATAACCAGTTTTCCCAACATCAATTGTTGAAAATGTTTTTCCAATGAATGTTTTTGGTGCCTTTGTCAAAAATCAACTGGCTATGCTGGGCATGGTGGCACATGCCTGCAGTGCCAGCATTTAGGCGGCTAAGGCAGGAGGATTGCAGGTTTGAGGACCACCTCAGCAAGTAGTGAGCCTGTAATGAACCAAGTTAGACCCTGTTAAAAAATAAAAAAAAATAAAAAAGAGCTGGCTTGTAGGTCACAGGTAGAGTGGCCCTGGGTTCAATCCCCAGAACTAAATAAATAAATAAATTAATTAATTAATAGGTTATAAGAGTGTGTTTGTTTCTGTATATTCTGTTTCGTTGGATCATGTGTCTGCTTTTATGCCAATATACTGATGTTTTTATTGCTATAGTTCTGTAGTATAACTTGAAGTCAGGCATTGTGATAACTCTTCAATGGTTTTTATTGCTGAGAATTGACTTTAATTTGCATTTCCATAGTGGATAGTAATTATGAGCATTTTTTCAAATACCTGTTCGCCTTCCATGTACTTTCCTTAGAAAAGTGTCTGTTCAGGCCTTTGCCTCTTATTAATTGGGTCGTGTGTGTGTGTGTGTGTGTTTGTGTGTGTGTGTGTGTGTGTGTGTGTTGCTCAAGTTCCTTATGTATTCTGGATATTAACCTCTTATAAGATGTACGGTTTGCAAACATATCTCACACTCTCTAGGTTGGCTTTACACTCTGTTGCTGATTTCCTTTGCTGTGAAGATCCTTTTTTGTCTGATGTAATCTCGATTGTGTATTTTTAATTGTGTTACTGTGTTATTAGGGTAACCTAAAAATAGTCACTACCTAGGAAAATGTGATTGTAGTAGCTCTAATTTTAAATGCAATAGAGAAAAGTGTTATTCATATAAGCATGTATATGTACAAATGTGCATATATATGTATGTGTATATTTTATAAATATATGTATGTACACATTATGAAAATATATGTAGATACATATAAATGATGATAGATAGATGATAGGTGGAGAGAAAACACAAGAGAGAAGGAGAGCAAAGCCCAAGCGGTAATTATTGTTGAAAGCAAATGACTGCTTGTGTTGTTAAGATGAGATGAACTCTCTCCCTTAATTTTATTTTTCTTAGGATGGTCCTTTCTATACTGTAATTTCAAAACAGAAGTATCTGTGGATAATCAGATGAATATTCTCAGGAATCTCATGCATATAACCACGTGTGTCCAGCCTGTCTAAGACAGCACCGTTGGGTAACTGCTGTTGAGCACCTTCTCTCTGAGCATCCCTCCCTCTTTGATAAGATTATGTACATAGTAGGTCTTCAAAAATTTAGTTTGATGTATTCTCCTAGGTTATATTGTTTCCCAGTCTTTATATATGTTACAAAAATATTTTTTAAATATCTCCATTCTCTTTATTATCCCTTTCTATATTCACTGTACCCTTAATAGACAATTTCATCTTTTATTTCATGGAGAAAACAGAAGTCATGGGACTAGAACCCCTTCTATTCCTTCCTAAAAATCTCAAAGCTTTCCAAAATTCACACCTGGGGACAGTCACGGACCCTCCCATTCCAAGAGGAGAGACTCCCTTTCTCCTTACTGAGAAATAAAGTACCCAACCCAAATCAAAAATAGGTGAGAAATGCTTCTTCAGGATAAAATAGCACGTATCATGATCTCTCTAACTCTGAGACTTCAACTGCCCAAGTGGCCTAACCAGTAGAGTTAACCATAGAAAATGCACAGCCTAGTGTGCAAACCCCTGAGAAAGCCACTGAGCAAGGCTGGGATTGTGAACAAGAAAGAAAAACTCGCATTGCGCTCCTGGCTAGAAACTGGTGCTACAAAAATCCCCTATGCCCAACCCGGGGAAACTCGCAAAGTGTCAAGCCATGGCTTAGGGGGAGAGTTTCATAGGCACATCTGGGGGTTGGGGGAGACGAGTTAGGGCAGTGACAAGATAGTGGTTAATTAAAAAAAAAAAGATAGTGGTTAAGTCAGCAAGTCAGGATGTTGTGGGAAGGATTGCTTCTAAATGACTTGCAAAAAAAAAAAAAAAAAAACCACAAAATTAACAAACAAATGAAAAAAAACAAGTGCTGTAGACCCCCAAAAGGTGAATCTTGGGACCTTTTGTGCCAAGGGACATTGGACAGCATTCACATGCTCCAGCAGCTGGACAAGTAGTCAGGGAAGGAAACTGTGTATTTTCTTTTAATCCCTTTTGTTATTCCTTGGAGGAAATAAAAATAGAAAGATAGAAAAATAAAGATAAAGCAAGAAGGAATGATTCACAAAAGAATAATAAGCATGCTTCTGTCTGTTTGATTACTAGCATATTGAAACTGAAGATCATTTATTCAAGACCATCTTTTATGTTAAGGACCATTTATCAATATTCTTAAAGATATTGTTATGATAAGAAAAAATTCAGGTCATGACTTTTTTTCTTTTTTAAATTTTATGTATAATTGTTCCAGTTAAAGAATGAAAAGAAATCTAATAAAATATATATCAAGGAGCAAAAAAATAATAGATTAATGCAATTAATTCAGATTTTTTTGTTGTTTGGGAGAACTAGAGATTGCAGATTTATTTAATTTTTTTGTCTTGAAACAGTTTTAGTGTATTGCTGAGGCTCTTGCTAAATTACTGAGGCTATACTTGAACCTATGATCCCCCTGTCTCAGCCTCCCAGTACTGGGATTACAGGGGTGTGCTACCATGCCTGGCTAGATTACTGTATTTTAAAGGAAAAATTACACCAATATTTCACAGTAATGAATTTACACATCATAAGTTGTAGTTTACATTATACATTATTTTTTCTGCTTTCTTCTAATTTGTCAATGACTGCTAGAATTGTACTTTGCAGATGCATGCTCATATTTGATTGATAGCCACATTTTATACCTTTTAATTATGAAGTATTTCTCTTATGGGTAATAACAAAGTTTAAACTGGTCAGCAAAATTTTTAAATAAAGTGATGACTGTGGTAGAAATGCAAGTTGAGTTTCATAATAAATTTCTGAATTTGCACTACTATTTTGGTGTTTAATTCTTCAGAGCTGATTCTAGAAGCAATCAAGCATCTCTCTAGTTGAAACATTTCTAATCAAATATATTCATCAGAATATTCTGTTTTATTTGGCAGGAACTTCAGAGAAAATAACCAAATGATAAATAAGACTGAGCTTAATTGATCTGTTGACCACAAACAAGTGTCCAGTTCTTTATGAAAGTGATCATAAATTCAAATATTCACTTTTTGAAATCTTTGGGGATACAAGGCACCTTTTTTCCTGTTAGTCATCTTTGAAATTAAAGTTTTCTATATATAAATTAAATTTATTTAATAGATGTGCAAGGACTAATGGTAAGGATCAGTCTATTATTGAACATTGTTCAGGTTTAATTCTGGCTCTTTTGCAATTTGGGTCTAATTAACTTTATGTAAAATTTTACATGAAAATGATATGGAAAAGAAAAATTCCATTGAGCTATCACTATTTATTCTAGTTAATTCTGACTCCTCTCTTGCCACATAATAATATGTAGGGCTCGATGACATGCACAGGGCCTAAGCAAGCTCCAATGATACAATACTTTGTGAACTTACTTTTGAGATGAATGTCTGTCGCTGAGGGTGTGTGTTAGAACAAACTCTATATATGAAAGATCCCCACATTAACTTCCAGACATCATCTCTAGTCTCCAGCTGCAGTTGGACGGAAGCTTAGACATAGAGGTGCAAAGAAAGTTTTGACTCAGATAAATTCACTTTTTTTTCTGTCTGAAAGATGTTATTATCAAAAAATTAAGCTAATATTAAAGTTATCAGGGAGCTCCAAAATATTACTGAGATTTCATCAGGGAGTGGAGACTGCAGCAGAAAAGGGCCAGATTTGCTAAATTGAATAACACGAGGCTTTTGGTGGATATTATCACCAACCAATATAACGGTTGCAAATGCTATGCATTTTTCAAGAATTGCAAAGTATTTTTCAGTATCCTAACAAATATTCTCCTCTCTCAAAGCATAAAACAAATGCCCCAAATTAAAATACATCAAAGGGGCGACCGAGAAAAGCGGGGCTTAAGAGCCCCGCTAACAACCAATCTCCATTACCATAAAATCAGCGCCTTTCATAGCCACAAAACACCATCACCAGAGAAACAAAAAATTCACCAGGCTCCAGAGAGAAAGCGGACTGAGAACAGAGCTCAGAGCCACAGAGGAGATACACCGGCCTCACGCCCGAGGACGCGGCAGCAGAGCCATACTGCCGGTGGCAGCGGCAAATTCACCGGTCGGCTACAGCAAGCCGAGGTGAGGCGCTGTGGAACAGCCAGGCAGGATTTCTCGGCGCAGGGAGCATCTAAAGCTCCCAGTGGCTGAGCTCAGCACACGCTGCAGGGATTCAGAGTGGAACTCAAAACCAAGAAGAAATACGCCAGCCTCACGGCCGACGGTGTGGCAGTAGCTCCATATTGCCACCGGCGGCAGCAGCAGCGAATTCACCAAATCTACTACAGCTACATCTGCGTACTCTAAAACAGTGAGTCAAATTGCGGGCCACAGAGGAGAAATCCCAGTACTGTACTCCCTGGGACTTGACCCAGTGGGGGAGTGGCGGTGGCAGAGATATCACACCATAGGAGAACGTGCAACCTGGCACCCCCCACAGTCTAAAGCAGCCTCTATCAACTCTCTGGGTCGGAGACTCTGTGATACAACCCAGTAAAGGAGTAGTGGGGTCTGAGATATTACTGACTCGAGATCCAGAGCACCTTAAATGAAGTCATAGTGACCCAAGGGAAGAACCCAGAGAAGGCAAAAACTTCTGAAATCATGGGAAAGAGGAATAGTACTGGAGCAATGAATGCCCACAACCCCACAACATCAGAACCCGATAAAACAGAAAATCAGAGATTTCTAGAAGATCAAATCAGGAAAATAACTGTAGAAATAATAGAGGTGCTTTGAAAAGAATTCAGAGAGAGCCAAAAAGAGATAAAGGATGCAATTAATGAAGTAAAGGCCTCAATTCAAAGCACAAACAACCGATTAGAACACATGGAGAACAGAATCTCGCTCTTAGAAGATGATCATTCCAAAAATGAACGCATAGTTTCTAATCTAGAAAAAAATATCCAACAGCAGGAATCTGATATTGAAGAAATATGGGCCCAGTTTAAGAGAGCTAACCTAAGAATAATTGGAATAGAGGAGGGAAAAGAAGGTGAAACCAAAGGGATCGACAATATCTTCAAGGAAGTAATAGCAGAAAATTTTCCAAACATAGAGCAAGAGGTCGATACACAGGTCCAGGAAACTTATAGAACTCCCTTTAGACAGGATCGGAGAAGAGGATCCCCACGCCACATAATTGTCAAAATGACCAATGTGGAAGCCAAGCCGAGAATCTTAAAGGCAACAAAAACAAAGGGCCAAGTGACATTCAGAGGCAAGCCAATTAGAATCACTCCAGACTTCCCAAACCAAGTCATGAGAGCCAGAAGGGCTTGGAGTAACATATTCCAAACTCTGAAAGAAAACAACTTCCAGCCAAAAATTTCCTACCCAGCAAAACTTTCTATCAAATTAGATGGAGAAATAAGAAGCTTCCATGACAAACAGAAACTGAAGGAATTTATGTCTTCAAAACCAGCACTAGAGAAAATACTCAAAGAGATTAATTACAAAGAAGAAATAGGTAACACACACCAGAACCAGAGAAACAAGATTTTCCATCCAACAGACAACTAAGATTGGTTATCTGTGGAGATTCATTACTTATGTTAGTCTTTTACCTATCTCTAAGTGGTATTGTTTGCCTTTATTGTTGTTAATTTTTAGGATTTCTAGTTGGAATATTAATATACCTTCAGATATAGCATTTGGAAATATTTTATCCCACTCTATTAGTAACTTTTAACTCTGTTTACATTGTCTTTGGTTATACAATTTTTTTTTTTATTTTTTAGGGAGTTTGTATACTCTTCTGTTGCCTGTGCCATTGAAATCATATCCAAGAAATCACTGCCAATTTCAATGTTGTGAGGTTTTATGACCCAGATTTTCTCCTAAAGGTTTATAGTCTTAAGATTTATATTTAGGTCTTTTATCTGTTTTGAGTTAATATTTGTATATGGGATTAGGTAAGGGTCCAAATTTATTCTTTTCCATGTAATTATTATTTTTCAACAATATTCAGTTAAAAGATTATTATTTCCACCACCAAATGTTCGTGGAAACCTTGTCAAAAATAACTTGACAATATAGGGAAGAATTTATCTCTATGCTTTTATTTAACTCCAATGGTTTATATATCTGCCTTTAGAATAGTACTACACTGTTTCAATTATTGTAGCTTTATATCGTTTGAAATCAGAAAATATATATCTTCTAGCTTTGTTCTTTTTCAAGATCGTTTTGGGTATCTAGAGTCCCTGTTCCATATTAGGATAGATTTTTTTTCTGAAAAATAAATATATAAATATATGATAGTTTCACCTAAAAAATAGAAAAAAATATTCTCTGGTAAGAAAAAAAGTAAAAAGAAATATTGAAATGTTATCTTTAAGTCATCAAAAGGTTGGCATCAGACAAATGAAACTGTTATATGAGATTATCATTTTTAATTTTGGATAAATTGCTATAATACTAGATGTCAACCACTAAGCCAAGCATGGGAGGGAGGGATGGGGAGAGAATGGGGTGGAGATCGGGTGGGGGCTTACTGGGCGATGTGTGCATGTATGTCTACAAAAGTTTGTATCCCACTATGATGTATAAATACAGTGCACCAATAAAAAAAGAAAGAAAAAAATACATCAAAGATGTTGAGCCAAAATTTATTCCTTTTTTTTTTCCAGCACTGGAGATGGGGCCCAGGGGCATTCTATCTCAGAGCTATGCTCTCAGCCCTATTTTTTATTCTTTATTTTGAAACAGGGTCTCAATGAGATGCAAACGGCCTCACTAAGTTGGTGAGGCTGTCCACAAACCACAGTCCTCCTGTCTCAGCCTCCCAAATGCTGGGATTTCAAGCGTGCACCCCCGACTCCCGGCTAGTTTTCCTATTCTTAATTTCATGTGACTAAATTATTATGTTGTTGTTTAATAAAAAGACAAGTAAAGAATTTTTATAAGCTTTGTAGTTCTTTAAGGTCAGAATTTTTTTAAAAAATGGAAAAGTAATATTGACAGGTGTCACTGAGTATTTATTTTCAAAAATTGGACCATACTATTTGTGCCTGTTCTTAATTTTAGGAAAGGTAGAGGGTGCAATCTTGGTTGGCCAATGACTGATTTATAGGGAAACTTTATGTATATTTGTAATGGCCATCAAATAAAGAATCTAACTAAAGAATCTAACTACGGTCCATACTGGGTAATTTTTTAGAGATGCCCCTGCTGTTTCCTCTCGACTCCCTGCCCTCTCCTCCTAGGATTCACCCCTCATCCTGCTTAGTGCTGCTGTTCAGTGATCCCTACGTACTACCTTATCAAGATCCTTTACCCCTACTTAATAACCTTTTTAGTTCATGCATGATACTGGCAAGAAATCAGAGTGTGGGAAGCAGGGGGGAGTTTTAGAAGACAACACACCTTGTGCTGGGTGTGTCTTTCTCTTGTGACAACAACTATCAGGTGACTGCTTTTTCTGTTTTAGTCCATTTTCTCATCCTTGTGATGAAAATACTTGATAAGCATAGAGGAAGAAAGGTTTATTTGGAGCTCAGGGTTTCAGAAGTCAGTCCATGACAGCTGGCTTCAAGGCAGAAACTTCAGAGGCAGAATTTAGGGCATATGGATGGGCAAACCATGCTTACTTCACGGTGGCCAGAAAGCAGAGAGGGTTAGACTAGAGTCTAGGATTGATTCAGTCCTCAAGGCCACGCCCCCACTGTTTCTCTTCCTCTGCCGGGCTCCACCTCTGCATCTGGCTGCATTGCCCACATATGAGGTTTAGGGGAACATGTTAAATTCAAACTGGAACACCTTGTCAGAGTGTCTTCCCTTTACTCCTCAGGCTTCAAGGAAGTAAGAGCTCTTGCTCTTGCTACTATTGGAGACACTCAGCTTGTCTTGTTGATTTTCTCATCATCACCCACACATGTTTCTACTCCATTCACCACCACTAAGTTTGAGTTACTCTAAGAGTGGAAAGTCTCTTCTGTCTGCTTTTGGTACTCTGACTAACAAAGTCGTTTGTACCCTTTCAGGAATCCCTCTGTAGAGACCCTGATCTGTTAAAGGGCTCCTATTGGCAGCTATTTTCTTAATGTTATCTTCATTATATTTGGGATTGGGTCATAGGACAAGCTAAACTCTTAAAGAAGATCAAGGATGTCATATGTGGGGAGCTAAATGGAAACTAACCTGGTTGCTGTGCAAGGAGCCGGGGTAAGCCAGGAATGTCAACAGATGCCCAGGTGACACAATTTCAGGTTCTTCTATGTTATAGTTTACATAAATAGCATCCATATTGTGCAACATAATTATGAGTGGTTCCTTCTGAGCTTTATAATGCACCAGCACTGGGAAAAGTGGTGAAGAATAGGGAAGAATACCACATTACTGGGCCTTCAGGAGATGAGGCAGAGAGAGACTTATTGTCAAAAAGATTTCCTGAAAAACTGAGACACTGAAGGAAAATTTTTGAAACCTATTATATCCTGTGGTCTTTGATGCACACATTATTATCACCTGCTACTGTGAGGAAATTATAGATATATGCTTTATTTTAGCATGTATGAAATCAGTAGTACATACAGTCCAGTTTTTAAGAGTACAAAATGCAAAAGTTCTAGGTGCAATGGATTCTGAAAATCAATTAAATACTTCTTATATGCACCCTTACAAGCTAATAAAAACCCTCCTAGTACTGTTTTGAGTAAATTTTTATTTGTTGTTGTTGAAACTACCTTACATTTTATGTACAGATCTTTGGGGTGTATTAAAATGAAACAATTTTATTACATCTCTCTTCACATGCAAAATTACCAAAATTTGTAATAAAACTCACATGTGTTTCTTGAAAGTTATGTAACTTTCCAGCAAATGAGTAGGGTAAAATATGCAATCTTCATTTTGCTCTATCATGCAATTATTTGTCTGATGTTTGTTCTTCCGTGAAAGGGAGTGTAAGCAATCATCAGTGTGGATAGCCATGTGTGGAGAGAAGAGCAGCTGTTTGCTTTCCTCTCACTTTCCAAAGAGCCGCACTGGGGTCTTAATGAGAAAAATGTAAGTTCTCTTTGTTTCCAAATACTAATGGTCTCCTCTAGGCTGCTGTCTTCTCACTGAGTGAAAGCAAAATTAATTATCAGGCTAGATGGATTTGAGTTCAAATTAGGTCTCTGTGATGTTCAGCCCCAGAGACCCTCATTTAAGGTTCCTTAACCTCAGTGATCTCATCTGTGTAATGAGGAAATCAATGCTTTTACTAATGGTTTACTTGCTACATGTAGAAATATAAGGAACTAATGTAGTTTTTAGCACATATGCCATTTTATTGCTGTGCTAACAATATTTTATTTAAGATCAAACTGCAAATATATATCATTTATTACCTATATGTTGACCCCTTTTGTATATAAATGTATCCTAGATTTCCAAATCTGATTCTCTTGAGCATCTCTTAGGAGATGTGGGTATTTTAGAAGATAAAGTGACAGCAATTTTCTCTTCTCTTTCCAAGTTCTAAAAGATTGAGTACAACATTCAAGAGACAGATGAGGATCAAGGCTCCCAGGTGTGTTAGCAGAACTGAGCTGAACCGGAGACCAAAGAATCTCTCTAGCACTTCTCCCCCCCAGGGCAGACTCACCTGCCACTCTCAGACACAGCCGCCTCAGGAGCTTGTCATAGAGAGGTGCAACCCATGTGCGGGGTGTTCAGAAAACCCAGGACAGGGATGAGAAAGGAATCCTTCATTACTCAGTTTCCCTCGAAATTAAATATCTCCTTCTTCGAATGACATGAAATCAGGGAGTGGACTGAAGGACAGAAACAATCTTGAATGCTTCCCAGCGAATGGGTGTTCTTTTCTTGTAGCTGGGCATGACAGTGGAACCAGAATGCTTTCTCTTTAGGGATGATATGGAAAATAAATTTAGGCAGAGAAATGAAAGACAGCTTGTTGTATATCTAATTGTTCTCTTTCCTGCCAAGGAAGTAATCACCACCACAATTGTGAAACAAATGTCTTTTACATCCAAATCCTTTACTTTTCTTACATTGTATATATCCAAAAACTTTATATAATGAACTATATATATATGCATATTAGTTTGTAAAATACACTTAATGATATTAAATGCATTAAAGATAGTAATACATTTTTCCCTCAATACTTTCAACATATGTTTTATCCATATTGATGCAAATCAATTTCAAGAATATTGATTTCATGAACATGAAAATCAAGTTCATGAATATTAATGTCACATGGTATGTGAATAAATCAGATACTTATTGACAGGCACTAGAGTAGTTTCCCAAGTGCTCTGACAAGTATCCTTTATATGCTCTTTCTATTCACGTGTGAAAGAATCTCATGGGATTAGGTTTAATTCCGGAAGCAGAATGGCTGGTACATAGGTTCCATCTTCAGCTCTAGGATACTTTTGCCAAATCACATTACCTTGAGTGAGATGTGAGTTTCCCAATTTCCCACATCCTCACTTCAGAATTTCAGACTCACCTGACCTGTTCTAGGTGACCAGCCTGTGCTATCCGGGAAAGTGAGCTTCAGTGAGTAAGAAAAAGAAGGAGCTAAATTAAGTGTGTTCCGTTGCAGAGAGCTCAACCCCCAGATGTGATGGTTTATTTTATGTGCCCACTTGGCTGGATGCACAGATAACTGGAAAAACATTTCTGGGTGTGTCTGTGAGGGTGGTTTTGAAAGAATTAACATTTGAATTGGTGAACAGGTCTCAAAGATCCTCCTCCCCAATGTGGGCAGGCATCCTCCAGGCCTTGGAGGGATCCATCTTTGAGCACCCTTTCTCAGCTGAAACATCCATCTTATATCTTCCAACATCAGAACTTCTTGTTCTTGGGCCCCAGCACTTATACTACTGCCCTCTCCACTCTCCTGCCTTGGCTGTAAGCCTCCAACCTATGACTGGCTCTCAGATCATGGCTTCCTTGACCTCAGACTTGGACTGAATTATACCAGTGGATTCCTGGGTTACCAGTTCACAGACGTCACACTGTGAGACTTCTTGGCCTTCGTGACCACATGAGCCAGTTCCCATAATAAATTCCCTCCTGTACATCTATATATCTCTATCTCTATCTCTATCTCTATCTCTATCTCTATCTCTATCTCTATTCTATCATCTATCTACCATCATCTATCTATCTATCTATCTATCTATCTATCTATCTATCAATCATCTATCTATCTATTCATCTCCTACTGGTTCTGTTTCCTTTTGGATAACTCTGACTAATATCCCAGGGGGGATGGGAATTAAGAAAAAGAAAAAGGCCAGGAACTAGAAAGAAGCACGTCTTTGCTCTCTTACTTTGACATCTTTCTATAAACTAAGATTTTTTTTTAATCTTCCTGTAAATTTCTTGGTCACATTGATTTTAACAGTTCTATTATCTTTCTCTTCTTACTCTGAAAAATAGAATATGTCAAAATTTATCATTTTATCCTCTATGTCTTAATTTTGCATTCATGTTTTATCTCTCTTTCTGTGCTACATTCTGGCAATTTCCTCTGCTCTATTATAACAGCTAATTAATTTTGTCTTCTACAATAACCCATATATGGAATTTTAATCAGTCAGCAGCAGGTGCAACAGGAAGCCACTTAGGAATGGGTTATGCAGTGGCTCTCAACCACCACATTGGTGATTAGGTTTCTAACAGGTGAGTTTTATGTGGGGACACAAACATTCAAGATATAGTGATAAGATTTTTTTTTTCTAATTTTTAAAAGAAATTTGGTATTGTTACTTTGCTATTTTACTGCAGAGGAAAAATGAGAATCTTTGGCTAATTGTGCAAGGTTGCACAGCTCACAAATGACAGGGTCAAGGTTCCAAATCTAGCCTGACACCCTTCTACCTTGCCAGATGCTCACTGCTTATTTTTAACTGCATTATTCACAGTTTATTCCCCTGCCCAGTGAATTCCTGCTGCCAGTTCACTGAGTTCTTTCTGGCAGCCACAGTCGGTTCCTTTTGGACAATTACATGCACAGGTGTCTCTCTTCCTAAAGAGATTTGTCTACATCTGGCTATAAATATGGTTTAATTCTGAAGACTATAATCCGCAATCTTCTATATTCAATCCATGGCATGTTATCTCACACACAGATAGCGCTTAATATGTATTTATTGGACAAATAAATGAAATGAATAGAGCGTGAACAAAATCGGAAATTACTCCTATAGGGACTCATGTTGGGTGATAATATGTAAAGTTGATAGCCAGGCTGACTTTGGAATGTAAGCAGTTAAGGGTAATAAAAATAGCATGTGCCTTGAACTCAGGCCAAACTTGGGGTAAATCTACATTTTACATTCATAAACTCTGTCAATGTAAATTGTTAACCTTTCTGAACTTGAGTTTCCTTATCTGTAAAGTGAGATTCGTAGTGATGACCTCTAAGGGCTGCTCCATAGATTAAAATCTATTATGTGTAAAGTGCCAGCACAAATAACTTTTCAAAATGTCGTATCTACTTTCACTACTGTTTATTTTAGGAACTTTTTAAATGTCCACAGTATACTGAGTTTTAAAGAAACAGGAAGAAAATATATATTCACAGAGATTGCCGTTCAAAAGTTGAACACTTTTTAAATAGAATCAGACACAAGCCATTAATTATATTAATAAAACTTTTATACAATGTATATTTAATAGCCGGCTCTAAGTAGCTCAGTTTTAATCTTAGAAGTTAAATAAAATATCAATTAATTATATTTACCTCTGACCATTACTCAGAATAAGCTAATTTTGTGATTTTTTGGAGAGTAAATGATTCTTTTATTTTTTTATTTGCTGAATCAAATATCTGATTTTTCTAAGTTTTCATTGTCTTGAACCAATTACAGCTTTCATATAACACACTGTTTTTGTTTGTTTGTACCCATGTAAATATTTTATGTTTATCATCTTTGTAAAGTCTTGTCAGTCCAATGGATATAAAATAGCATCTCATTGAAGTCATAATTTGCTTTTCTAAAATAACTGGTAATATTGAATATTTTTCACATGTGCTTTTCCTGTGTGTGTGTGTGTGTGTGTGTGTGTGTGTGTGTGTGCGTGTGTGTGTGTGTGTGTGTGTGTGTGTGTGTGTGTTGCTGAGGACTGAACCCAGGAGCATTCTACATTTGGGCTATACCCCCAGCCCGGTTTTTTATTCTTTATTTTTTAAACAAGGTCTCACTAAGTTGCAGAGGGCCTCACTAATTAGTGGAGGCTGGCCATAAATCGTGATCCTCTTATCTCAGCCTCTCAAATACTGGGATTACAAGCTTGCGCCACTGTGGCTGTCTTTCACATGTGTTTTGTATGATATTTTTGTTTTTTACTTTTGTGCATTTTTTTATCATGCAACCCATTATTATATTTCTGTATATGGAATAATTATTTGTTTTTCTAATGATGCTAGTCAGCATAGTCTCTGTCATATATCACACTTGCTGTTTCAGGGTTCTGGATTGATTTCACAAATTTGTGAATCCTTATAAAATATTAACTATGTTAATTCAAATGACATTATAATAAGTTTTTAATGTGTGATTGATAGAGTGAGTCCCACTTTGTCCTTTTTCTCCTTTAGAGATACTTTGGGCATATATTTTTCATTTTGCAAATTAATTCTGAAATGCTTTCATTAAAGTTTATGGAAATGCTATTAAAATTTTAATATAAATTATATAGAATATTTAAGCTGGGTGTGGTGACGCACACTTGTCATCCCAGCATTTGAGAGGCTAAGACAGGAGGATTGAGGTTTGCGGCCAGCCTCAGCTACTTAGTGAGGCCCTCTGCAACTCACTGAGACCCTATTTCAAAATAAAGAATAAAGAATAGGATCGGGCATGTTATTCAGAGGTATAATGCCCGTTGGTTCCATCCCCAGCACCACACAAAAATAAATAAATTATATAGAATACTTAAATCAATCTGAGGAGAAATGAATAAAGATCTCATCTGTGAGAATGAGAACTCTATTTGGGGGCCCTTTAAATCTTTTTAAAAATTATATAACTTTCTTCTTCTTGATGATACATATCTTTTATTACATGAAATCTTTGATAGATTTTGGTATTTGTTTTTATTATAAATGATAGAGTTCACGTTTTTCTGGGTCTTACTGGCCTTTAGAAAGTTGATTTTGGCATATTCATTCTATCTCCAGAGCCTTTCTAGATTTTTCTCATTACCTTACCAAGTTGTAGACTGATGGTGGGTTAGTCTTACATAGATAATCATATCATGTGTAAGTTAGAGCAGTTTAATTGGCTGCCAGTTATTCGCTGCCAGTGATGATATTTTTAGCTTAAGGATTAAATTCTTCTTCCTGTGTATGTTGTACTCCTGCAGGTCTGGGTCTGTCTTTTCCTACTGTTTAGAATCTTTGTATTCTCTACTTTTGCAGGTTGTTTCTCTTACCTCTGTTCCCTCCCTGTGGGTCTCTGATTGGCCTCTTCTCATCGATTCTTCACTTTGCTGCAGGTTTGTTCAGGGTTGGTATCTTCCCAACTCTGCCTGTGCTGCCTACTGTCTGATTTCTTCTTTTTTTTTTTTTGTAACTTTTTTTTTTTTTGGTGCACTGTATCCATACATCATAATGGGATAAAAAAAAAACTTGTGTAGTCATACATGCACACATCGCCCAGTTAGCCCCTACCCAATCCCCACCCCATTCCCTCCCCATCCCTCCTTCCCATGCTTGGCTTAGTGGTTGACATCTAATATTATAGCACTTTATCCAAAATTAACAATGATAATCTCACATAACAGATTCATTATCTCCTACTTATATATCTTTAGTTCACAAAGTGGCTCAACTGTTTATAGATAGTTTTTGTCATTGAAGTTAAATTGCTCTCAAAGAGAGCATGTGCTAGAAGAACATCAAGAACAAATAGGAGTGTTCTTTAAAAATAGAGAATCTAGCCGGTCGTGGTGGCGCACGCTTGTAATCCTCATGCTTGGGAGGCAGAGACAGGAGGATCGTGTAGGTTCAAAGCCAGCCGCGCTGGTTTAAGAGACCCTGTTTCCAAATAAAATATAAAATAGGTCTGGGAATGTAGCCCGGAGGTAGAAGGGTTCCATCCCCAGTACCACCAAAAAAAAAAAAAAAAAAAAAAAGAGAGAGAGAATCTACTGGGACACTGAGACAGGAGGGTCACAGTTTTGAGGCCAGCGTCAGCAACAAAGCAAGGCTCTCAGCCACTTAGCAAGATTATGGAAAGAAAGAAAGAAAGAAAGAAAGAAAGAAAGAAAGAAAGAAAGAAAGAAAGAAAGAAAGAAAGAAAGAAAGAAAGGAGAAAGACAGAAGAAAGAAAGGAGAGAAAGAGAAAGATGAAAGAAAGAAAGAGAGAAAGAAAGAAAGAAAGAAAGAAAGAAAGAAAGAAAGAAAGAAAATTAAAAAAAAACCTCCTGTGGTGGCCCATGCTTGTAATGTCATTACTTGAGAGGCTCAGAGAGGAAGATCACAGGTTCAAGGTCAGTCTCGGCAACTTAGTGAGACTCTGTTTCAAAATGAAAAGTAAAAAAAAAAGCACTTGGGGGTGTAGCTGAGAGATAGAATGCCCCTGGGTTCAATTCCCTGTACTAAAAAAATAACATTTAAATATTCACTATTATGTTTTTGGTTTCACGAGATACCATGTTTTAAAAATATTATTTATTATTGTGCTAGGGGTCAAATCCAGGGCCTCATGTGTGCTAAGCAAGTACTCTACCACTGAGCTATACCCCTAAACATAGACATTCTTTTATTTTTTCTTTTTACTCTCTCTGCCTGCCTGCCTTTCTTCTTCCTTCCTTCCTTCCTTCCTTCCTTCCTTCCTTCCTTCCTTCCTTCCTTCCTTTTTTCTTCCTTCTCATCTTTTCTCCTCCTCCTCCTCCTCCTCCTCCTCCTCCTCCTCCTCCTCCTCCTCCTCCTCCTCCTCCGTCTTTTTCCTTCTGTGTGTAGTACTGGAGATTGAACCCAGAGGCATTGTACTTCTGAGCTAGACCCTGAGCAGGGTCTCACTAAGTTGCTGTAGGTCTTGCTAAGTGGCTGGAGCTGGCCTTGAACCTGTGATTCTCTTGTCTCAGCTTCCCAAATAATGGTGTTACAGGTGTCAGCCACTATGCCTAGATAATCTTATTCTATCTTTAGATCCTGCTTTCTACTCATTCTGGTTACCCTCGTTTCGCTGGTCTGATGGTAGTGGGCTATCAGAACTTATTAACATTAGTGTCACTAAAGTTGGTATACAACCCCCCACTACTAAACTTGACTAGCCTTTTCCCCTTTCAGTTTCAAAAGGTAACTATAAAATATCCACATTGGATACTCTCATGTTGCATGCTCATCTCTGAGACCAAGTCCTTTATTACATCTTTAACACTGGCACACATCAGCTTGGCATTCTGGCAATTCCAACATTCCTGATCCTCAGGCAGTAAGAATCTGACTTGATAAATGGTGTTCATGCTTGTGCATAGTGGCTTGCCTACTTTGATGCTTGTAGAACTTTGCAGACTCACAGCTCATTTTCCAAGACTTGTGTGCCCACATCGAGGTCGCTTTTTTCTAAGGATGGCTTGCCTCTGCTTTGCCAATAGCCATCGCCACCTGAGCACCCCCCCATTATGACTTAGTGCAGGGTTGCTCTTTAATCCAATAAGGCTCAGCTTTTACCTTCCTTAATGAGCCTGTGTTGGCGTCTGTCCTGGGCACAGCTCTCCTGCTGGGCTGCTCACTGCTCACTCCCAGCCCCTTGCTCTGGATTCAGATGACATTATTCTTTAACTGGGCATAATGAACCCAGTAGGAGTTGGGAAGTATTACCTATTTTTGAGACAGCAAATATCCTGTATGTTCTGCAATAAAATCACCTCTCTATTTAGTCATAATGCAGAGCACAAAAGATTTATATAAGATATCTGACCAAATTGACAGTTTGTTCCTTCCTTCTAGCAGATGCAGATTTGTTTAGATTATATTGCAGAATAAAACTAAACAGGAACAAAATACAAAATAATAACATTTGTTGCAAGCTTCCTGTATGCTAACTTCTATCCTTTACATTTTATATTATAATAAGGTTTTCCTTTTTAAACTTTTTATTAGTGCATTTTAGTCACACATCTTAATGGAGAACAAGATGGAGGAGGCATGCATGCACATATCACCCAATTAGCCCTTCCCCAATTCCCTCTCCATTACCTCATCCCTTTTCATGTTTGGCTATGTGGTTGACTTTGATATGTTTGTTAATGTACATTATGAACATTAGAGAATATTGCTTTTCCCTTCTTCCATCCCCCTCAATTAGGTCACCTTATTTGCTCATCTACACCATCCCTTTCTTTGTCTAGAGTTTCTCCTATGACCCGTTTTCTCCCAGGATTTACATATTAGAAAGAGCATCCAGTTTCTTATTTTTTGTGACTGACTAATGTTCTCCAGTTTCATCCATTTCTCTGTAAATGATGTAATTGTGTTTTTCTTTATGGCTGAGTAAAATTCCATTGTGTACATATCCCATAGTTTTGTAATCCACTCATTTGTTGATGGCCATCTTGGCTGGTTTCATAGTTTGGCAATTGTGAATTGTGCAGCTATGAACATAAATACACAAGCATTAGTTTGGTAGTTTCCATTCCTTTGGGAAGACACCCAAAAGTATTCTTATCATTCCCATTTTAACAAAATGTGAACACTGATGCACAGTAAATTTAGTATTGCTGAGGGTAACATCACCAGAAGTCATAGCTTTTAACCAGGGTAAGTTGCCTCCAGAGATGAATATGTGTGTATATATATATATATATATATATATATATATATATATATATTCATATATATTCATATATATATAGTTTATATATAGTGCTGGAAATTGAACCCAGGGCCTTGCATATGTTCAGCACACTGAGCTACACCCCACCTCTAGAGCCATCTTTCTTTAAATCGAGGGGATGCTTTGCTTCTCCATGTAACAGGTAAAATCACTCAAATGTCCAGGGACTCACCAGAGAAAGATTCATCAGTCCAGAGTACATGTGCATAATCCAGGGCCAGTTTCCCAGGGCCTTGTCTAGGGCCCCTCATGCACTGGAAGTATCTGAAGCCCCTCAGGAGTCCAGCCCAAGGCTGGAGAACAGTCTCCATTCCTGTTGGTGGTGCTGGTTGCAGTCAGGGCCTGACTCAGGCTCTCTCTGCTTGGCTGATGTGAGGCTCATGAAACAACACATAAGTATGACCAGGTACCCAATGGTGGAAACAGCAGGAAAAGTCTTCCATTCTTTAAACATCTACACTAGAAAGCCAATAATATGGACAGATTAATTTACTATGACTTATTTATAATTACATTTATATTATCAATTGTAATGATATTATAAATATATCTATAACATTGATAGCATTATTAGTATTATATTTAATATTACTATTTGAATATCAGTGTACTGTTTTCCTAGGACTGTGGTACTGGGTGGCTTCCATAGCAGGAATTCCTTATCTCACACAGCTCCAAAGAATAGATGTCCAAGATTAAGGTCTTGAGAGGGTGAGCGCTGTCAGAGGGCTGTAGGAGAATGTCACTTCATGTTTCTCTTCTAGCATCCGGTGACTTTCTGGAGATCTTTGTCAGTTTTGGCTAATAGACCATCACCCTACCTCTGCCTTCCTCTTCATGTGGCATTCTTCTGTGTATGTCTATGCCAGATACCCACTACTCTTATGTTTTTGGTACTGGAAATTGAACCCAGGGCCATTCTACCTCTGTAGTATACCTCCCCAGCCTATTCTTATATATTTATTTTGAAACAGGATCTCACTAAATTTTTGAGGGTCTCACTACGTTGCTGAGGGTGTCACTAGGTTGCTGAGCTTGGCCTCGAAACAGTAATCCTCCTATTTCAGCTTCCCAAGCACTGGGATAACAGGTGTGCACCACAACATATTTCCCCTTTTGTTGATGAAACCGATTATGTTGGATTAGAAACTCACCTTACTTTAATAAATTATATCTGCAATGACCTTATTTCCAAAGAAGGGGACATTCTGAGGTATGAGGGTTATTATTTCAATATATGGGTTCTGAGGTCATAATTCAACTCATAACCTATTATCTACAATATTTTTATGTTTGTCTTCTCTATCTAAAACATAATGATAATAAACTACATTTTAAAAAATATTTATGTGTGTTGCAAACACTCTTCTAAGTATGTATGTATTGACATTTAATTTTCAGCACTTTTTTGGTAGGTGGTACTGTTGTACAGATTTGACAAATGGCCAAAGTAGAGCAGAGAGAAGGTAAGATACTTTTTCAAGCTGGGTGTGGTGGCACAAGCCTATAATCCCAATACTTTGGAGGAATATTGCAGGTTCGTGGCCAGCCTCAGCAATTTGGAAGCTCAGCATCTTAGACTGTGTTTAAAATAAATAAATTAAAACAGGGCTCAGTGGTATCATGCCCCTGAGTTCAATCGAGAGAGAAAGAGAGAGAGAGAGAGAGAGAGAGAGAGAGAGAGAGAGAGAGAGAGAGAGAGAGAGAGAGAGAATAGCAATTCCGTAATGTCACAGAGAAAAGAAAACCCATGCCTGGCATTAGGCCCAGGTGTCTGAGCTTCCCCACCAAGAAGCAAGGCCTCTCTATGCATTGTTTCCTCCATATATGATACTCATCTTTAGGAAGACAGGTTTTGATTGTAGCTGGCACATTCTTACCCTCTTCGACTTTTTGTCTATACAATAATCTCTGTTATGTGCTACTGACATTGTGGCTTTCACTCTCGTAGAGTGTAAGGATTTTTGAACGTCTTAACTGTGTAATTTGAAGACTCCATAGAAAGTGTTTGACTTTAGTAGCTGATTTTTATTTTTGTTTTCTGATTCAGTGATAAAATTAGTTGGGTTTGCATTTCCCTTTGGCACACAATGCCTTTTAATCTCTGGGTGAGAAGTTTTACTGCCCAGTCCACTTTCTAATTTTCTCATGTAAGTAAAACCTGAATTAAAAGTTAGAACCCAACTCTCTACTTGGCCATAAACTAGGCAGTTTTCTAAAATAAAAAGTGCCTACATAAACATCTCTTAACCAGAAGTTTCACAGAAATGTCTTGGGTCATGGATATTACGATATATTTTGAGATTTAATGAAGAGGCTGAAGTGCATTAGCTTCCACCAGGTGCAGTATAGTTAAAACTGCAGGTGGCTAGGAGAGAGCTGCTTGGTACCACAACTGCAAAATCATTCCTATAGCACACACGTGTCCTTCTGACCCCTAGCTCTAGGGTGATACATATTTTGATATTTCTCTAGTGTATTTTATTTAATATATCTTCCCATTATTTGATCCTAAGACCTCAAAACATATTGGAGACATATATCATAAAAACGAGAACATTTTACAGGGCATGACTATTGAAGTCTAAGGATAAAAATCAATCACTATCCTATCTCTTACAGTGTGATCTGTACTCTTTCGGTCAAAGATAGCTCATCGGCATAGTTTTCTTCTAGTCCCATGGAAGGAGAAAGGGGGAACATGAGATGTAAGGCACTTTCTCTTTCATGGATATGACTGGAAGGTTAAACACATCTACTAACATCTGACTGTGAGAAAGTAGAGATTTATTTTTCTATTACCTTACTTTTTATTTTTTGTTCACATATATTAATTGTATATAGTATCTGTATTTCAGTATTTTCATATATGCGTTTGATATGCATTTATCATATCAGCCACTCTTTTTAGACCTTCTCCTTCCAAGTCCCACCCCTCAGCATTCATCTCAGTCTCTAATCATCATCATTCTATTTTCAGATACATATAAATTCCTGCATATGACAGAGAACATGTATTACTTGTCTTTCTACATTTGTCTTATTCTGCTTAACACGATGTCCTTTATTTCTGTCCACTTTGCTGCAAATGACAGGATCTCAGTTATTTTGTGACTAATGATCAGCCTAGGTACTTAGGCAGATGACTGGATAAAAATGCTGTGTTATTTATACTTGATGGAATATTACTCAACCATAGAGAGGAGATTTAGGACTCGTGTGAATGGTTATGATTTGAAAATAAGATTTCCCTTGGACCTCATATTCTAGAGGCAGCCATGTTTGGACATGGGTCCCTGTGGATGTGGCCTGGGGGACCATATACATCCCTTGAGCCTTCCCTGCTCTCTGTTTCTGGCCATCCTGACTTGAAGACCTATAACCCCTTTGGCTTATTATTTTATTTTCTTTTCTCTATGTGATTTCAGAGATAAATGCATTAAAATTATTAGTCTTTTTTTTTTTTTTTTTTTTTTTTTTTTTTTTTTTTTTTTTCAAAATGGCGACTGAGGGACACAGCACCTCTCAGTAGCTGAAGTAAATAAAGTTTAAATACTGAGAAAGCAGTGTCTAAATCAACAAAACAAATACATACCAGGAACCAAAACACATCCTGTACCTCGGCGGAACCCTGAACTTGAACAAGAAGAACAAAGATCGGACACGGGACCTGCTGCAGATACAATCTGACCGCGGACCAGAACGCTGAGCCGCGGGCTGCTTTGGCAGCTGTCCAAGGAGCTGCCTGCCCGATATTTCCACGGCAAGATAATCCGGGAATAAAAACGGACTTAGGACCGCATCCTAAGCAGCGAGCAGCACCCTCCAGAACTCTGTCTGCCCACCAGCGACCGGATCACATCGGCACAGAGACTCACACGGATTCCTGCACCAAGACAGGTACCTGAGGGCGCCCTAGTAACTGGGGTCCTAGCGTGTGCGGAGTCGCAGTCTCAAACCCCCACCACGGGCTCAAGCCTCAGAGCACTCTCCTCGCGCTTCCTGCCTGTCCCCTACTAGTAATCAGCGCCTGTACACTGCCCTCCTAAATTGGAGCCTGCTTCTGTGGCTAACCCCTGCCACCTTGCCAGAGCCTACCCTCCAGGCTGCAAAAGCACTGGGAGACCCGGAAATCTCCTTGGGGCACCCCCAGCCTCTACGTCCCGCGGGACGCAGAGACCATTGCTGGACACCGCACACTGGACCCTTGAGCACCTACCCTGCACCCCTGGCCCACCGCGGGGTATTCCCAACCTCCTGGTAGCCAGATGCTTAGTTCTAAGTGAGAACACAGCTCAATACACCTTGGAAGAACATACCAGCAGCAATAGACAGCTGCACCCACTCTCACTAGGGTCCAGTATTAACAGGGCATCCAGCCTGCACTCTTGGAATAGGCAGAGCTCTGGCAGTAAGTGTGGCCACCCAGGAACCAGCATTCATTTGCCCAGGGCACATCTTGGGACCACACCTGGCTAGCCCAGCTGGAATTTCCAGAGACACAAGAAAATCCATCGGGCCACAAAATCTGCTCAGGACCTCAGGGGGAAGTGCCAATTACACTTTAGTCACTCTCCACCCCTGCTGTAGGGAAGCACAGGCTGGAGGCGAGGGTGGTGAGTGCAGATGTGCTGACCACAGGTTAGAATTTCGCAGAATCTGTGAACTGTACAGAATCAAATAACAGTGAAACCAGACACCCGGACACATAAACCTAAAGCAGCTAAAGGAGAAAAAGGTGTCCAAACACCCAGAGTGACTTAAGAAGATAAAAATAGAGTACAAAGAAAACTAAGAGACATTGGACGGTATCCTGAAAGCTACCAAGCAATCAGATACACACATATTATATGGACCTGACCCCATATGCGTAAATAAGTAGGACTGTTTGTTTTACTTTTAATGTGGATGTTATGTTTTCTTTTGCTTTTAAAGTGCTTTTGTTTTAGTATGGTTATTGCTGTTTTCTTTTTTTTTCGTTTTCTTTCTTCTTTTAATCCAAACTTCTCTTACTTTAACTTGTTGTTTTATATATATATATACATTGGATAGTTTGCCTTATTTCTTTATTTCACACGGCTGCTAGTTCCTTTTATTTTATTCCTCTTCCTTTTTCCTCTTTCTTCCCTTTTCCTTCCTTTTCTTTCATTCTCCTCCTTTGATTGGTTTACCTTCCTTTTTCTTGGATTACATAATAGTCTTGGTATCTTGAGCGGATTCTTTTTTTTTTTTTTTTTTTTTTATGTCTGCCTGCTCCTACCAGCATCCCTATTTACAAACCTTCCCACACTAACCTACATACATTTCTCCCCCAAAACTTTTCCCCATAATATACCTCATGGTTTAAAACTCAAAGTATTTTTTATATCCATAACTACTCTACTAACAACAAGAGTCCTAGTAGTTAACTCTCTCTCATTCATAGCAAGTTATTACTTTATCATACTTAAAGTCCTTCTCAACCTAACATATCCTCCACCTAATCTGACTCCTTTACCCATCACCCCAGCTCCTCCCACATCACCCACTTTCAACACTGGAAAGGCTCTGCTGACTGGCCGATACTCCTAAACTCCTAATATTAAGATTTGACTAAACACATTACTCACGAACGATGGGTAGAAATCAGAAAAACAGGACAGAGAACACTATAAATATGAGAACCAGGAGTTATGAAGAGACAGCAGAAATCACGAATACTGACCTACTAGAAATGCAAGAAGGGGAGTTCAGAATCTTGTTGTTCAATATGATGAAAGGTTTTAAAACAAGTATAGAGGAGGTTAAAGGTGAAATAGAAACACTAAAAAAGAATCAGAAAGAGGTCTGGAATGAAATGAAAGAGGCAATAAGTGAAATGAAGACAGCAATAGAAAGAAACTCTGGAAGATTAGATGAAATGGAAAACAGAATATCAATATTAGAAGACAGTACATCCCAAACCGAAAACACAGTCAGCGATATACAGAAATCTTTACAGCAACAAAACCTAAACATCCAGCAATTATGGGATAATATGAAGCGCCCTAATTTACGGATAATAGGCATTGAGGAAGGGATAGAGGTACAGACCAAGGGCATATGTAATATCTTCAAGGAAATAATCTCAGAGAATTTTCCAAATATGGAAAGAGACTTGAATCTTCAAGTACAGGAGGCATACAGAACTCCACTGAGACAGGACCAAAGAAAAACCACTCCACGCCACATAATAACCAAATTGACCAGCATAGAGGCCAAGGAAGGAATCTTAAAAGCAGTAAGAACAAAAGGACAGGTGACATATAGAGGCAAAACAATAAGAATCACCCCAGACTATACAACCCAGGTCAGGAATGCTAGGAGAGACTGGTATGACGTGATTCAGACCCTGGAAGAACATAACTTCCAGCCCAAATTAATCTACCCAGCAAAACTACTATTCAAGATCAATGGGGAAGTCAAAGTCTTTCAGGATAAACAGAATCTCAAAAAATTCATGAATTCAAAGCCAACACTAGAGAAAATTCTTAAAGAAATAAATCATAAGGAAGAAAAAAGAAGCAGACTCCAGAATCAGAGAAGCGAGGAAGTTAATAAGTGGGCCATTTAAGTAAAGAAGAAAGATCACAACACCCAAGAGTAGACAGAACACAAAATGGCAGAAAACAAAAAGCATATTTCAATAATATCACTTAATGTCAAAGGACTTAACTCACCAATCAAAAGACATAGACTGGCAATGTGGATTAGGAAACATAATCCAAACATATGCTGTCTGCAAGAAACTCACCTCACAGCCAAAGACATTCACAGGTTGAAGGTGAAAGGATGGAAAAAGATATACCATGCCACCAGTGACCGAAAAAGAGCAGGGGTAGCAACCCTGATATCCAACAAAACAGACTTTAAAATAAAACACATCAAAAGAGACAAATCAGGGCACTTCCTTTTATTAAAAGGAACAATACACCAAGAAGATATAATGATAGTAAATAGTTATGCCCCAAATGTGGGTGCAACCACATTCGTAAAACAAACCCTTCTGGACATAAGATCCCAAGTAGACCCAAATACAATAATTCTGGGAGACTTTAATACGCCTCTCACACCACTGGATCGATCTTCGAGGCAAAAGATGAGTAAAGATGCTCTAGAACTAAAGGAAACCATAAACCAAATGGACCTAATAGACGTTTTCAGAGTATTTCAACCAGGAACTACAGAATACACTTTCTTCTCAGCAGCCCATGGAACCTTCTCCAAAATAGATCACATCCTGGGACACAAAGAAAATACCAGCAAATTCAAAAAATGTAATATAATCCCATGCATCTTTTCAGACCACAATGGAATAAAAGTAGAAATCAACAACAGGAAACTCGAAAGAAAGTATTCAAATTCATGGAGAATGAATGATACACTACTAAATGACGAATGGGTAAGAGCAGAAATTAGGGAAGAAATAAAGAAATTTATGGAAACAAACGAAAACAGAGACACAACCCACCAAAACCTATGGGACACCATGAAGGCAGTACTAAGAGGAAAGTTTATCGCATTGAGTGCCCACATAAAAAGGATGGAGAACCACCAAGTAAAGAACCTAATGAAACAACTCAAGGATCTAGAAATTCTGCAACAATCCATTCCCAAAGCCAGCAGAAGACGAGAAATCATCAAAATTAGAGCAGAAATAAATGAAATAGAGAACAAAAAAACAATTCAAAGAATCAATAAAACAAAAAGTTGGTTCTTTGAAAAGATTAATAGAATTGATAAACCCCTGGCCAACCTAACCAAAAGAAAAAGAGAATCAACTCAAATTACCAAAATTAGAAATGAAAAAGGAGATATCACCACTGATAGTGAAGAAATTCAAAACATTATCAGAAACTACTTTAAAAATTTATACTCCAATAGATTTGAAAACCTGGATGAAATTGACAGATTTCTAAACACAGTTAACCTTCCTACACTCAACCAAGAGGACATAGCAAGCCTAAACCAACCAATAACAACCAAAGAAATAGAAACGGCAATAAAAATTCTTCCACCAAAGAAAAGCCCAGGCCCAGATGGGTTCCCAGCTGAATTCTACAAAACCTTCAGTGAACAACTAATACCAATACTTCATAACACGTTCCGGGAAATTGAAAGAGATGGAACTCTTCCAAATTCCTTCTATGAGGCCAGTATCACATTAATCCCCAAACCAAATAAAGATACCTCAAGAAAGGAAAACTACAGACCAATATCCTTAATGAACATAGATGCAAAAATTCTAAACAAAATACTAGCTATACGCATTCAAAACTATATCAAGAGAATAATTCATCACGACCAAGTCGGTTTCATCCCAGAAAAACAAGGCTGGTTCAACATACGCAAATCAATACATGTTATTCACCACATAAATAGAACCAAGAACAAAAACCACATCATCATAGCAATAGATGCTGAAAAAGCATTCGACAAAATCCAACACCCATTTATGTTAAAAACACTGCAAAAAATTGGGATAGAAGGAAAGTACTTCAACATCATCAAGGCAATATACTGCAAACCCAAAGCCAACATTATATTGAATGGGGAAAAACTGCAAGAATTTCCGCTACAGTCAGGAACAAGACAAGGATGCCCACTTTCACCTCTCCTTTTCAATATAGTCCTTGAGACTCTTGCTGCAGCAATCAGACAAGAGAAGGAAATCAAAGGAATCCACATAGGAAGAGAGGAAGTGAAATTATCCTTATTCGCAGATGACATGATCCTTTACCTGGAAGACCCAAAGAACTCAACCAAAAGACTTCTGGAGCTGATCGACAAATTCGGCAAAGTCGCAGGTTACAAAATCAACCTAAAGAAATCAGTGGCCTTTCTTTATGCCAACAACGAATCCACAATGAAGGAAACAAAAACAACAATTCCATTCACTATAACCTCAAAACCAATAAAATACCTAGGAATAAACCTAACCCAAGATGTAAAAGACCTCTACAACAAAAACTATAAAACATTAAAAAAAGAAATAGAAGAAGACCTTGGAAGATGGAAAGATCTCCCGTGCTCATGGATAGGCAGAATAAATATCATCAAAATGGCCATTCTGCCAAAACTGATCTATAGGTTCAATGCAATTCCCATTAAAATACCAGTGACATTCTTCAGAGACCTAGAAAAATCAATCATGAACTTCATATGGAGAAAGAAAAGACCTAGAATAGCCAAAGCAATTCTCAATAACAAGAAACACGCAGGAGGCATTACAATCCCAGACTTCAAACTATACTATAGAGCAATAGTAGTAAAAACAGCATGGTACTGGCACAAAAACAGATATACTGACCAGTGGATTAGAATAGAAGATACAGAAACAAACCCACACATCTTTAGTCAATTAATCTTTGACAAAGGGGCCAAACACATACGCTGGAGAAAAGACAGCCTTTTCAACAAGTGGTGCTGGGAGAACTGGCTAGCCATTTGTAAAAAGATGAAGCTAAACCCCTATATCTCACCTAACACAGGAATCAACTCAAGATGGATCAAAGACTTAGAAATTAGACCTGAGACGGTGAAGTTAGTAGAGGAGAACATAGGTTCAACACTACAACATATTGGCACAGGCAGTAACTTTCTCAACAAAACCTCCAAAGCTCAGGAAATTAAAGCAAGAATAAACAAGTGGGATAACATTAAACTAAAAAGTTTCTTCTCATCAAAGGAAACTATCAATAACCTAAAGAGGAAGCCTACAGAATGGGAAAGGATCTTTACCAGCCACCATTCTGATAGGGGGCTAATATCCAGAGTATACAAAGAGCTCAAAAGGCTCTACACCAACAAAACAAACAACCCAATCAAGAAATGGGCAAATGAACTAAATAGACACTTCACAAAAGAAGAGATACAAAGGGCTAATAGATACATGAAAAGATGTTCTTCATCACTGGCCATCAGGGAGATGCAAATCAAAACTACACTGAGATTCCATCTAACCCCAGTGAGAGTAGCAAGCATAAAGAAATCAAACAACAACAAATGCTGGCGAGGATGTGGGGAAAGAGGAACTCTTTTACACTGTTGGTGGGAGTGCAAACTAGTTCAGCCACTATGGAGATCTGTGTGGAGATTCCTAAGAAAGGTGGGAATAGATCCACCATATGATCCAGCTATACCACTCCTGGGTATCTTTCCAAAAGGGTTGAATTCAGAGAAATACAGCAACATATGCATACCTATGTTCATAGCAGCACAATTTGTAATAGCCAAAATATGGATCCAACCCAGATCACCATCAACAGATGAATGGATAGCAAAACTGTGGGAAATACACACAATGGAATTCTATTCAGCCATAAAGAAGAACAAAATTTTATCATTTGCAAGAAGATGGAAAGCCCTGGAAAGCATCATGTTAAGTGAGATCAGCCAAGCACAGAAGGAGAAGATACACATGTTTCCTCTAATATGCCCAAACTAGAAAACACAAAGGATACCAGTAGGACCCCAGATATTAGAGGGGAAATACTAGCTAAGTTTTAATGGAAAGATAGGAGAGGAGAAAGGCCGATCTTGATTAAGGAGCATCTTCACCTGAACATGTGTAAAATTATGAATAAGACATGGTTAACCTGGCCAACCATTGGTGGGGGGGGGGGAGAAAATGGGGGCGGGGGGAGAGGGCACCAAATATAGTGTAAATGTATACTATTTATGTTCAATAAAAAATTGTTAAAAAAATAAAATAAAATAAAAAAAAATAAAAATAAAAATAAAAAAAAAAAAAAAAAAAATTATTAGTCTACGATTTTGAACCTATAATTCATAAAGATATAATTCTGTGACCTCACAATTGAGAGGGTTGGAACAGAGCTGCACAGGAACAGAATTTGTGTTTGCATGGAAATAAACTTGGTATATAGTTGAATGCAAGAAATATAACTTTAGGATGTCAAATATAATCACCATGGTAACCAAAAGAAATTAACTATATAACATACACACAAAAAGGAAGTGAGAGGGCAGTTAAAAAGCTACACTATGTAAAATCAGCTAAATTTAAATGAAGAAAATAAGTAGAAAATGAGGGCTAAAAATCCTATGTGGTATAAGTCCTTTCTTCTGAGTAATCATTGTCTACATAGTCTTGAAGAAGAAAAATGTGGAGGGCTCAAGCCTCTTGATTTCAAAATTCACTACAATGATAAAGATATAGCAGCCCACTCTATAGAACTGGCATAAAAACAGACATGCAGATAAATAGAATAGGACAGACAGCCTGGAATATGGACCCATGCTTTTTGACAAGGGTTTGGGGAGAAAGACAGTGTTTTTATCAAGCAGTGTTGGGAAAACAGAGTATTCACATGTAAAAGGATGATGCTGTACCTTATCTTAATACCATATACAAAAGCTAACTGAATATTTCTTAAAAGACTTACATGCAGAGACCAAAATATAAAAATCTTAAAAGAAAATATGGGGCAAAAGTTCTATGACATTAGATTTAGAAATGATTTATTAAATATGACACCAAAACATATGCAATCAATTTTTTAAAATTTTATATTGATGCATTGTAGTCAAACATCTTAATGGGGTACAAATTGGTGGAGCATACATGCACACATCATCCAATTAGCCCTTATACAATTCCTGTCCCATTCCCTCCCTCTCCCTCCTTCTCATGTTTGGCTTAATGATTGATTTTAATATGTTTTTTAATGTACATCATGAACATTAGAGAACTTCCCTCTTCCCCCCTCCCATCACCTCATTTAGGTTGCCTGATTTGCTCATCTGTTGTATCTGCTTCATCTAGAGTTCTTCCTATGACCCGTTTTCTCTCTAGCTTTCGCATACTAGGGAGAGCATCTGATTTTGTATGTTATGTGACTGACTAATCTCACTTAGCATGTTCTTCATTTCCATTCATTTCCTTTTTAATGATGTAATTGGGTTTTTCTTTACAGCTGAGTAAAATTCCATTGTGTTCATATCCCATAATTTTGTAGTCCATTCATTTGTTGATGCACGTCTTGGCTAGTTCCAAAGTTTGGCAATTGTGAACTGTGAAGCTATGAACATACATATGCACGCATTTTTTTTTTTTTGTAGTTTGGTTTCCATTCTTTTGGGTGGATACTTAGAAGTGGTTTTGCTGGATCATATGGTAAGTTTGTTCCCATTCTTTTGAGGATCCTCCATACAGTTTTCCAAAGTGTTTGCACTATTTGGCAATCCCACCAACACTGTATTAGAGTTCCTACTTCTCCACATCTTCACCAGCATTTGTTGTTGTTTGTGATTTGAATGATTGCCATTCTAGTTGGAGTTAGGTGAAATCTCAGGGTAGTTTTGATTTGCATCTTTCTGATTGCTAATGATGTTGAGCATTTTTTCATGCATTTATTGGCCATTTGAATTTCTTCTTTTGTGAAGTGTCTATTTAGTTCACTTGCCCATTTTTGGTTTGGTAATTTTCTTAGTGCTGAGTATCTTGAGTTTTCTGTATATTCTAAATATCAGTCCTCTATTGGAGGAGTAGGTGGCAGAAATCTCCCATTCTGTTGTCTCTCAATTGAGGTACTTGGTAGTTTTCTTTGCTGTACAAAAGCTTTTCAGTTTCATGCAATCCCATATATTGATCCACCTTTTAGTGTCTTGTGCCTTTGGAGTCTTGATAAGAAAGTTTTTATTTGTGCTTATGTGTTGCAATATTGGACCTATGCCCTCTTCAAAACTCCTCAAGGTATCTAGTCTAATTTCCAAGTATTTGATTCATCTTGAATTGACTCTTGTTCAGGGTGAGAAAGTGGGGTTTATTTTCATTTTTCTGCATATGATTCACCAATTTTACCAACACCATTTGTTGAACAGGCTTTTTTTCAGTATATGTTTTTAGCTCCTTTGTCAAACATCAATTGGCTGTAAGTATGTAAATTTGTTTCTGAGCCTTTATTTTGCTCCATTCATCTATGTATCTGTTTTGTGGTAGTACTATGCTGTTTTTATTACTATGGCTTTGTAGTATAGTTTCAAGCCAGATATTGTGATTCCTTCTGCATGGATTTTGTTGCTGAGAACTACTTTGGCTATTCTGGGTTTTTTGTTGTTTCAAATAATTTTTCTATGCCTGTTAGAAATGACTTTGGTAGTTTAATTGGAATCTGTAGATCACTTTTGGAAGTATGACCATTTTGATGATATTTATTCTGCCTATCCATGAACATGGAAGATCTTTCCATCTTCTAAGGTCTTCTTCAATTTTTTTTCAATGTTTTATAATTTTCTTTGTAATTTTCTGATATTACTTCTTTGAAAAGATTGTTAATCCCTTTGGTTTTGCCTTCTGTTCCCTCTTCTATGCCTATTATTCTTAGGTTAACTCTTTTAAAATGGCCCCATATTTCTTCAATGTCCAATTTATGCTGTCAATTTGTTTTTTGTAACTTATATGCTATGTGTTTGTTTTGGATTGATCATCTTCAAGAATCAAGATTCTATTTTCCATGTGGTCTATTCAATGAATTTTTAAATTGAGCTTCATACACATTAAGAAACTTTGTGCATCAAAAGATAATATTAATAGACAAAAAAGCAACCCAAAGTGGAAAATAGTTGCAAATTATATAGGTCTTAATATTTAGGACCTGTAAAGAACTCCTAAAACTCAATTTAATAAGGTTTATAATCATGTCATAGTGGTACACAGCTGCAATCATAGTACTTTAGAGGCTGAGATAGGAAAATTGCAAGTTTGAGACCAGCTTACAGTAACTTATAAACCTTTCAAAATGAAAAAAGCTGGAATATACCTTGGTGTGGAAAGCACCTGGGTTTAATTCTTAGTATCACACACACACGTGTGTGTGTGTGTGTGTGTGTGTGTGTGTGTGTGAATCCTAATAGATATTTCTCCAAAGATTTACAAATGGCCAGAAAATACATGAAAAGGTGCTCAACCTCACTTATTGCTAAGAAAATGCAAATCCAAACTATCACGAACCAATATTTCCCACTCATTAGGACAGCTACTATAAAAAACACAAACAATAATAAACATTGGTGATGTTATTTTGCAATCGGAATCCTTGGGTAATGCAACCAAAGAAGTTAAAAGCAGAGTCATAAATTTATATTTGTATATCCATGTTCCCAGCAGAATTATTAACAATAGCAAAAATGGGGAAGCAACTCAAGTGCCCCTTGGCAAAGAAAGGGTAAAGTGTACATACAATGGAATATTAGTCAGCCTTAAAAATAAATTCTGGATCATGCTATCATATGGATAAATTTTGAGGGAATTATGTTAAGTGAAATAAGCTGGTTGCAAAACTACAAATGATGTGTGATTGAGTATGTGGCACCAAGAGTTGTGAGATTTATAAAGACATCAATTGGAATAACAGGAATCCTGGGAGTGGTGGCTCACGCTCGTAATCCCAGTATTTGGGAGGCTGAAACAGGATGATCACACAGGTTTGAAGCCAGCCTCACCTATTTACTAAGGCTCTCAGCAACCTAGTGAGACCCCATTTCCAAATAAAATGTAAAATAGGTCTGGGAGTGTAGCCAAAAGGTAGAAAGCCCTTGAGTTTCATTCATCCTCAGCACTACACACACACACACACACACACACACACACACACACACACAGAATAACAGGCACCATGATTGGAAGAAGTGTGGAATTGGGGAGTTATTTTTTAATGAGTATGGATTTTCTGTTTGGAATGATTAAAATATTCTAGACATGGATAGTAATGGTGGGGCACAACACAAGCGTAGACAATGCTACTCAGTTGTTAGCATAAAGGTGGCTAAAATTATAACATTTTATGTGTATTTTACCAGAGTTAAAATGTTATTAGTCTAAAAGCTTTTCAGAAACATTAAGTTCATGTTAGTGTTTTCAAGCAGTATAGCTCAGAGACAAGCAAGGTCACTCCCCTCAGGATTCTATGTCTTCGAAACAATGAGATTTAAACCAACTTTATGGTATTAGCACAGATTTTAGAACTAAGTAATGGAAATGAAGTGTAAGAAGTGTTGGTAAAAGTGAACACAAACATGGGCCCACAAAGAGGAAAATAACTGTGTCAGTGACAAAAGAGCAGTTGTTACTCAGAGATCAGAACTGTTTCTCCAAATAAAGGGCTCAGCCAGGGCTTGGCTTCTTCCGAGATGGTGAAATACTATCTGGAGCACAGATGGGTCTTCTTGGCTCTTTGCACAAGTAAAATGTGATATGCGTTTAGAAAATCATCTCTGATGGCACAACAAGCACCTCCCTGTTTATAGAAAACTTTCTTTTTGTTCTCAATAGCCCATCAATCTTGAAATCTTAACTCTCAGGAAACGACTCTAAATGTGTATGTGAAATCATTTTCATAGAAAGCTTCTTTATTTACTTTTGCTGTTCAGAAGATTAAGGCAATGGGTTCCAAATCCAGTGTGCTCTGGGTGGGACTACTTCTGATTCTTCAGCTAGAGCCAAACTTAATCCTCATTATTCAGAGAAAGTAGTTTCTTCACCTGCTCTGTTATCCTGTTTTGGAATTTTCTCCTTTTCTTTAATTCTAAGTAAGCTAGCTTGACTGAGGAAGATCAGCTTTTCCATTCTCTGCAGCATACTGTCTTTATTATAGACTTATTTTTTTCTAGCCCCTAATTGGTTTGAGATTAACCCATGTCAAGATTGTCTTTCCCAATATGTAATGTTTTTAGACCATAAAAGTCACTAATATCATTCCCACTTGATATATTCAGGACTATGGAGAACAATAGAACATATTTTGTTTAAATTTCTTACAAAAATTTTTGTTACTTAGAATAATTTGGACTGGCTCCGATTTTGGATGAAAGAGCTGACTGTTACTGCATAAAGTGTTATTTTACAGTTTGCTTCATACGTATTGAACACCGTGAAACACACCACAAATTCCATTTTTAAATTATGACTGGCATTGACCATGACCCCACTCTGTCTGGGAGGCAAGTACCAATCTTTGCCTACACGTGGAAGTGAGATCAGTGACAAACTCTGTCCACGTCAGTAGGTGAAATAAACACTCATCTTAACCTACACTTGTAAATAGGAAACAGTAACTCTTGACTTCACTCAGAGCCCATCGAATTTGTGGCCAAGGCTGATATCTATTTCCCCCAGTAATTCTCGAGGAATGGTCCTCAGGGCAACATTGATGTCACGAACTGGGATGTTCTTAGAGCAAGTGCTGTGTACATGTATGTTATTGTCACCATGATTTATAGTATGATGTGAGACTATAATGCACCAATAAAAGCACATTATAAAAGAAGACTAGCAGCCTGGTGTGGTGGTAATCCCAGTACTTGGGAGGCTATGACAGGAGGATTGCAAGCTTGAGGCCTGTCTCAGCAATTTAGTGAGGCCCTTCTCAACTTATTGAGACTTTGTTTCAAAATACAAAATAAAAAATAGGGCTAGGGGTATAGCTTGGAGGTAGAATGGCCCTGGGTTTCATCCCAAGTACCGGAAAAAAAAAGAAGGAAAGTATATTCTTAGGTCCCACAGGACCTATTGAAGCAAAAAGTCTGCAAGTTGGACCCCCAAATCTGTGTTCACTTTGCTATTTCCATTTATTTTGAGGTATTATAGAGTGTCCAAACTATTGGCCTACCCAAAAGCCAAGCTCTCTTCTACTATGACCATCATTTGTACTTTTCAACAGCAATATAACCCCCACCCCTTCCTCTAGCTCCTGGCAACAAGTAATAATTGTTTTAAGACAGTCTTGTGAATTTACTTTTATCTATTTATACTTGTTAGTGATTGGCCTAGGAGGGATTTTAGTATTATCACCAGACATCACCTAGCCCATGCTTTCTTCATGAAAAAATTGAGTGCTATATGGAAGACGCTGCCATATTGCTGCTCAACAGGGAAAGCTGGGAGAAATACAGAAATACCAACTCCATGGCTGGGTACTCCAGGGCTCCCAAGCAGACTGGGACACCATCTGACTCCCAGTGCTTGCTGAGTAAGTTACATTATCCTTAAAGTTCATGCCACTGCTGGCCAGGTGTTCTGTGTTTTCAGCCAATAAACCTTAGTTGATATAAAGTGTGAACGCTGACAGTCAGCAGGCATCACACAAACCACACTGGTTTATAAGGACTTCTAGTTTAAACTTAGTTTCGGATATCTGTGACTCATAAGTAATTGTGAGGTATATAGCTATCTAGATTTGAAGGCTAATTTTAATATCTAATCCCTCCCTTTGGAATTTGTGCTTCAGATTCACAAATTATGGGATCTGAGGCAGAAGAAAGGGACAATAGATTCATGCTGGTGTTAGGATAAAAAAAGAAAGAACCGTGTCCATTGGTGAGGGGTTATAATCGGTGACTGTGTGTCTGGGGTGGACTAAAGGGCTGAGCAGGGAACCAGGGGGTGTGGGCGTGGCTGGGTAAGGAATTGGTAGGTGTTTGTCAGTAGTTGGGACCTCAAATGCAGTGGATAGAAACATTAGGCTTTTAAAAAGGCTGAACACATGAGATAGGGAAGAAGAGAATAAAATGTTATCAATTATCTTGAGGAATTAGAAAGTGCAAATTTTATTCAGTTTATGCTAATTAGGTGGCATTTCAGAGAGTCCCTAATACCACCCACCTGTGTAGCTGTTTGCTAGAAGGACTCTAGAGAATAGCTGAGAGTCTTAGTAATGCCTAAGACTTATCACACCAACACAGATGGACATCTGGATAAATACGGGAAAAAAGACACGAGGAGTCTGGATAAAGACCTGCTCAGCCTTCTATCCTTCTTTTTGCTGTGGAGGTCACACAGATCACACTCTTCTTCCAACAGCCCAAATGAGGTGACATGTATTTTGTTCCTCCAATGGAAGACTATGGGAAGTGGGCCATCTAAGCGTTCTCTGCCCAGCAGCCACCCAAATCCCAAGCTCCCGGCCCAAGTCCACCATACGGCACACCGTGCACCAGCTCTCTAGAGGCAACCATCAATATCAGTTAGGGGACATTTTGAAACCAGGAGCCAACTTTGAAAGCAGAACCTTCTAAAGGAGGCAGCATGAGGTCTGCTATGGGAACCTCTTTCTGATGTACAGTAGATTACCATTTACATAATAAAACTGGGCATAGTGGCTGCGCATGGTGGTGCATGCTTGTAATCCCAGTACTTGGGAGGCTGAGACAGGAGGATCCGGATTGTGGTTCTTGGGCAGCCTCAGCTATTTAATGAGGCCCTCAGTAACGTAGTAAGACCCTGTTCCAAAATAAAGAATATAAAAAGGGCTGGGGATATAGCTTGGAGGTGGAATACCTTTGTGTTCCAACCCCAGTACCACAAAAAAAAAAAAAACCAGAAAAAACAAAACAAAACAAAACAAAACACCAAAAAGGAAAAAAATGACAGCCATCGGATGTCTCTCTGATATCTACTGGATACTGCACAGAGATGGGGAAGGCAGCTAGGAATGATAGAGGGCCTGCCATTTGCTGCTTTTATATATTAATCTCTGTCAGTCTTCACTTTGACTTTAGGAAAAAATTGCTAATCTCATGTTGCCATTAATAAGAATTATCACTACAGTAACTGATATACAAAAAAAAGCCAGTATCATCTGGTTTTAAGTGGAAGTACTGGACACAAGTTGTCATTTATTTGGGTCCACTGTTTAAGATTTTTATTCAATAAAATATGAATATGAAGATAAAATTACTTTTAATAATGTTATAGGAAATGAGATAATTTAAATCTCAGTCTTCCAAAATTTGTCTTGTTGATAATACTAGGAATTTTTCTATTAACTATCATATTCTCCTTATTTTCTATAATTCACATGATATTCACCCATAAGACAAGTAATAGTCTAGCACTGTTTTGCTATCATTTCACATTTACCTGTAGGGTATTAAAAAAACACTGTTGAAAAAATTATATTTTTATTTTGCTACATTTAAAACTGATTTCTGAACTATGGATTTCCTCTCTACTGTCATGTTTCATTTGCATTTAAATTAATTTCCTTGGATTGAAAATGCTCCGTTGTCTTTCTGATGTTAAAGTTCTTAAGAACTGTATTTATCAGTAGAATGAGGTGGTTGGTAGGGAGGCTATGAGGAGCTGGGTCCAACCACCTGGGAGCTTTCCCTTAGTATAACCTAGTTAAAAAAGGATATTCAGGAGTTTGGGGACTAATGGTAGACTTAAAAATCTGCACTTTTGAATAGTAGTTACCAAATCTAATGATGATGATTAAATCATATTTTGAGAACTTTTGCTTTAGGGCAAGCCTCTGTGAAAAGGGGCTTTTGACAGAGAGGCTGAGGATACCACCTAATGGTGGGTGTTTGCTCATGAAAAATGCTTTGGGAAGGCATGAATTAAGCACATGAATGCCCTGATGTGCAAAAAATCTATTCTACAAGCACTCACATTTATTGAATTTCTAAGGTTGCATACCTCCAGTTTGAGAAGGATATAATAAAAATATGGCATGAGATGAGCCATTTGCTAAGGGCAATGAGGCAGGAGCTCACAAAATTTGGGGAGGAAGATAGCAGAGTTGTTGATAACCCATGAAAAGACACTTCTCAGCCAGCATTAGTGTAGAGGTCAGTGGAATGCACCATGGGGAATATGAGGTCAGTGATTTCATTGCAACTTACCTTAATTCCATCCTCAAGTGGATAAATAGATCTTGGCTAATGATTCTATAAACTTACCAAGGTTTTTCTCTTATTATTATCTTAACTCAAAAATTGGTCTCATTTAACAATAATATTTTTAGACTCTCAAAAATACCTTTCTTTAAGGAAACTTATTCTCCATAGGAAAAATGTAAGACAGAATTCATGTCAGCCTTTATATACAGACTAACAACTTTATGAAATAATAAAAAAAAGTCTTTTTGAGTCCTGGTTAATAGAAACCCCTTAGGTAAAGACTAGCTTTTCTGATGACCGATCTTCTAAATGAAAATGTGCTAACGCATCGTTCACAAGTTCAGTTGCATTTTTATCTGAAGTATTTCAAGCTTCTCTATACTTTGAAGCCCTGATTGACAGGGCACTCATTGTGTTTCAAAAATACCACCAGCTTTGAAAATTGCTTACAGAGACATGTGTCAAAATCTGATGCTAGACTGTGTGTATATCTTCTTAAATAAAAGTTTTCTTTAAGATCCTCTTGTATCTTCTATTAGCCAAGTTAAAAAAAATTGAAGTTAAAATAAAAAATTATGATTAGCATCTCTTGGAAGTATTTTTTTTTGTATTGTGATGTTTCTTAGGTAAATTAGTTAGGGTGTTAATTTTTTTTTTTTTTTTTTTTTTTGGTGTTACTGAGATGGAACCCAGGGGCTTTCTACCCCTATCCTATACTCCCAGACCTATTTCATATTTTATTTGGAAACATGGTGTCACTAAGTTGCTGGGCACCTCACAAAGTAGCTGAGGCTGCCTTCAAACCCGTGCAATCCTCCTATCTCAGCCTCCCAAGCACAGGGATTACAAATGTACACCGCCACACCTGGCAGAGTGTTAATTTTTAAGGATGGATATTTAATTATAAGTCGATTGGCGCAACCCAAGAAACTAGACCCTGAAAGTCTATCCAATTAGGGAAAAATATTGTAGGTGAGGTTAAACTGTAGGGCTGTTTCTTGCAGGAGAGAAGCAGAACTAAGAACTAATAAGAAGTGAAAAAAATTTATATCAGGGGATAATGGAGGGAGTAGAGCCTGGTCCCAGGAACAGCCAGGACAGCACTCTATCACTGAGCTGTGCCTCCAGTCCAACACAAGTATTTTATTAGGTTTGATTTTTTTTTTTTTATTGGTGTGGGTTTGATTTTATGATGATTGTTTTGTTGTTGTTGTTTGGTACTGGGGATTCAACCCAGGGGCATTTTTGCCTCTGAGCTATACTCTCAGCCCTATATTTTATTCTTCATTTTGAAACAGGGTCTTACTAAGTTGCACACGGTCTCAAAAGTTGCTGAGGCTGGCTGCAAACCTGTGATCCTCTTGTCTCAGCCTCCCAAGTACTGAGATTACAAATGTGTGCCACCATGCCTGACTTACTGTAAATTTTTGGTGGCTCTAAATTCACAAGAATCAGTGGATAGATGGGAAGGACTAGATTGGGAAGGACTGCCAGGACAAACTAATGCACAGTTCCCAAAATATTCTTTTGCAAAGCTTTTAAAATAGCTTTATTGAAGTATAATTGGCAGATAGTGATGTTTGCGTTTTGACAATGTCCAGTCTGATAAATCTTGACATATGTTTACACCCATGAAATCATTATCCAAATAAACATAATCATTGCTTGTGCTTTTCAATATTTTCTCTATCCTGACTTCCCTCAGCTACTGGTACCACACGCAGATAACAACTGGCATGCTTTATTTACTAGATATTTGTTTGTTTTTTATTGAGAATTTTATGTAGATGGTAAAAGACAATATGGACCCTTTTTCTTTACTGAATTTTACCTGTTATGATTTTGAGATGCATTTGTGTTATCACATGGATCAAAAGCTCATTTCTTTTTATTGTTGAGAACTAGTAGAAGGGGTATATATACCTCACTTTCTTTTACACATTGACCTGTTAAAAATGTTTGAGTTGTTTTCAATTTTTGGTTACCATACATAAAACTTTTGTGAATATTTGTGTGCAAGTCTGTGTATGAAAATATGCATATGCAACGTGGGATATAAAATTTTACTTAATTTCTGGGCATAATGGCACAGGCCTATAATCCCAGTACTTGGGAAGCTGAGATAGAAAGATTGTAGGTTTGTGGCCAACCTGGACAACTTAAAGAGACCCTTCACAGCCTAGTGGGACCCTGTTTCAAAACAAAAAATAAGACATGGCTGGGGGTATAGTTTAGAGGTAGAACACCCTGGGTTTTAGTCCCAGTATCACACACACACACACACACACACACACACACACACACACACACACTACTTAATTATTGTGCATTTACTTAGCACAGGGAAACTTCCTAAACTTTTTACTTATTAATTCTAATAATCTTTTAAAAATTCTATAGTATTTTCACCAAAAATATAAAGATGTCCATGAGTAAACTGAGTTTAATATGCTCTCTTTCAATGTTTGTGTGACTTTCAAAATTTTTCTTTTTGCAATGAAGGGAGCCCTACTACATTGTTGGCGAGAATCGGTGATAGCAGCCATCCTTAGCAGGTTCCTGATCTCAGGAAACATTTAGTCTTTCACCACTGAGTATGATTTGATAGAGGTTTAAAATCAGAGGCAGTTTGAGAGCAGCTCTTTCCCTAGAGAAGCCTCCAAATGAAGTTTCAGTTGAAAAAGTCCTTGAGAAAACAACTTTGGTAAGCTTCCAGAATTTTGGCAAGAAACATAAGCCTGCAGGTTCAACAAGATGATTGAACCTCAAGCAGAATAAATCAGAGAAGTCCATGCCGAGATATATAAAAATTAAACTTCTAAAACTAAATAAAGATTAAATGAAGTAATCAAAGTGGCCACAGAAAGATAATCTTTTACACCTAGTAGAAAAACAAGTTAAACCACAGCAGATTTCTCATGAGAAACCATGGAAGCCAGTATTTTTTGAGCACTGAAAGAAAAGAACTGTCCACACTGATCCTATGCCCAGTGAACACATATGTCAGGAATGAGGTGAGAAAGTCTCAGATGAAGGAGATCTAAGCCAATTTGTTACCAGCACATGTACCATAAATAATGGCTAAGTAAAATTCTGTAAACAACAATAATATGATAAAAGGTAATCTTCTAACATCAGCAAAGAAAAAAGAACATGGTATGCAAAAACAGAAACAAATATAATGGCTCTTCTTTCTGCTCTTGTGCATTTAAAATTGTTTTTGATGGTTGAAGCAAAGCTATGGCACAACTGTGGTGCTAAAGAATTTGAAGGAAAAATTTTAAGATAATTATAAGCGGTAGAGGATTACAAAGGAAGGTAAAGTTTTTACATTTCAAATAGGTAAATTGATGCCATAGTCTGTGATGTCATATATATGCAATGTAAAAGCTAGAGCAATCACTAAAACACTGAGTGAAGAGCTATACTCAAAACACCATATAAATAAAAATTAATTCTAAAACAAGTTTAAAAATTACCTGCAAGGAAGTAGAAAAATCTTCAAGGAGACAAATCCTAGTTGCCCTGATTTAATCACCACAAATATGTGTATGAAATGACCACATTGTGCCCCATAAATTGCATATGTGTATGAAATGACCACAGTGTGCAATTGTTACAGGTAAGTTAAAAACGATCACTGAACATAAATGAATAAGGAACAAACAGAATATAAAGTTTGAAAAGGCAGACGGAAGCCTCAGCATATGTGTTGGTTAGGAGTCTCACTGCTATGACCCAATAAGCCTGCCCACATACACCTGAGAGGAAGGAAAATTGACTTGCTGACAGTTAATGGAGATTTCAGAGATTTAGTTCATGTGAGGCCAGGTGTGTGGAGCTCAGAGCATGGTGGTGGGAAGCAGAAAAAGGGAGAGGCCAAGGCTGGGCCCTTACTCGAGAGAACAAAAGCAAGCAATAGGATTCAAAGACGAAAACACAGTTCCTAAAGCCACACTCCCAGGGACCCACCATCCGCCTAGGTTACCTTCTAGTAGATCCATTTCAACCCTCATGGCTTAATTATATCAACTCTGAACATTAATACAAGAGCTCTTCAAGGGATATCCTATATCTAACTATAGGAGCATATAAATAAGTAATGACGTATAAATTGTTCTAACAGACTCTGTTAGATGGATTAATGCACCCCTCTCCATATCCCAAGTGCTGGAACCTTTAAATACACTTGATTATAGGAAAAGGGGAATTTAAGTTTGCAAGCAATAGGAAGGTTGTTAGCTACTTGGCTCTTAAGTGGGGAAATTATCTTGGATTACCCAATTGAGTAATCCACTGTAATCTCATTGTTCATGAAAAGTAGAAGAGAAAGGCAGAACTGAGAGAAGCAGAAGGATGTCAGCAAGATATGGACTGGTACAGTTTCTGGCTTGAGGATTAGGACTTGAAGCCAGCACAACAGAAAAGCAGGTGCTTCCCAAGAGCTGGAAAGCCCAGGACGGGTTCCTCCCACGGTCCTTCAGAGGGAGCGCAGTGTTGCCAATACCTTGTGGCTCAGTGGACCCCATTTTGGACTTCTGACCTGTTGAACATTGAAGATAATAAGTTTATATTGTCTGAAGTCATTAAGTTTATGAAAACTCACTACAGAAGCAATTAAAAGACAGACACTGGCAGAGGGGTTCAGAAAACATGACTCAAGTAACATGTTGTCTACGGGATAGAAAAGTATGGGCAATTTGGAAGGAAAAAAACCATAGAGGTAAATTTAAGAGCTATGTATTATAAAATATACAAATATACAAATATACAATACTAATAAGATATACAAAATATACAAATACTAATTTGAAAATATACAAATACTAATAAGAAATACACAAATACTAATAAGAAAATATACAAATACTAATAAGAAAATAGAAATTGCTCTATACAGACTTCAGAACAAAGACAATGGCCCTAAGCTGGGCATGGTGGCGCACACTTGTAATCCCTGCGCTTGGGAGGCAGAGACAGGAGGATCACGCAGGTTCGAAGCCAGCTGCATGCGCTGGCTTAGGAGACCCTATTTCCAAATTTTAAAAAAATGTAAAAATAGGTCTGGTAGTGTAGCCCGGAGGTAGAAGGGCTTCCAGGAACCCCAGTACCACACACACAAAAAAAGACAATGGCCCTGGACTGAAAAAAGGGATCACGGGATCACTCCACCAAGAGGACACTAAGACCCTAAATGTGTGTGCAACAACAACAACAACAACAAAAAAAAAAAACAAAGGAAAACTATAACACTGAGGAAACTGATTGGAGAAATTGAAATGACTTGCACAGCATCACATTGTTCATAGGGAAACAGAAAATTGCCCTTTCAGTTTCTAGCTTTGGCCCAGAAAATGTACGTGGAGCTACAAGCCTTTTTATGATTCACAACAAAGGAATAACTTGGACATAGGAGCTTTCAGGAGAAAAATTGCTCAGCTAGCCCTTTTTGCTTAAAGAGATAAGGAAAAGGTCAGTGAATGTTTGCATAAAATCACACAGCAATTATTTTAACGTATCTTATTTTGTCTTATCCCAAAGTTTAGTCTCTACCTATGTTATTTTTTAAAGGAGAGAAAGAAACTTTTTTGTATACTTAAAGGTTAGTTTAAGTAGCTTAGGAACTTTTTACTTCTATCATTAAAAATACTGAGTAAATAAAACCACATTTGTTAAAAATTGTTTATTCAAATTTATAAACTGTTTCTCAAATCTGAATGCTTTTTTTCTGCACACCTTCTGAAAATTAACTCACTAGGAACTCCCTGATTTAGCTCTAATTAAATAAATCTGTGTATCTGTCAAGATTACTTCAAAATTAGAGTCAGAGAAGTCATGTTTTCCTTTAAAACTATGCAAATTCTAACAAAGTAATTCTGGCACATTAAAATACAGTGAATAATTTCAATTTTCTGGGACTCAAATAAACGGGGAAGCCAGGACTTGAATTGTTGTTGACTAATTCCAAAATCTGGCGTCCAGTTCTACTTCTCAAGAGATCACCCCTGCTAAATAACTTTTAGAGAAAAAAATTATACTAACAGAAACACAACTAAATGATGAATATCTAATTAGAAAGAATTTGGCTGCTACTTGTAAAAGTTGAATACATTTTTCTTTTATTTTTTGAATATAAAAGAAAGTATCTTCATTTAATTTTTGGAAGGGATCCATTGAATTCATATCTAAGGTCCTAGGGAATAGGTCTCACCAGGCACAACTGCAGGCCCGTTGAGGCAGGATCTCTGGGTGTGGGGCAGGAAGAAAGTATCTTTCTTATATGACCTTCCAGGAATTTATGATATATTTCTATGAGCAAAAAAAATTCCTAATAAAAGTGGGGGAAGGACTTAATGATGAACAATAGGATTCAAATGCTACATTTTTTTGTTTCATCTACAAAAACATGAAAAGCTTTGCCATAATTTTTGACATTTTTCTGAGTGTACTTTTAGTACAAAGAATTAATTTCCCCTGGGAGTATACTGCAGGATGGGCGGCCCAGGAGTTTCTATAGAAATCTTTGATAAAAATCAGGTTGAAATTGTCATGTTTTTCTTACTTAAAGACCATTTGAGATATCAAGTTATTTGTAGAAATGTAAATTCCAGTGGCTTCTGATATATTAGCTTTCTTTTTGTGTGTGTGTTCATGCTGAAAAATAAATCTCAGTATGTTTTACTTATGAATAATTCATGTACAATGAAAAATGTAAAAATAAAAGACTATACTAATATTTCCATAAGAAAAAATATCCCCATTAGCTCCTGATTTGAAAGTCATGGTATCAGCCCTGAAATTCTACAACATCTGGGTATTTATGGCTTTCACTGCCAAAGAGGAGATTACTTGTTTATGTAGTAAATCTTTCAAATACAAAATAAAATAAGTTCATATTTTTTTGAATTAAATTTGGCCGCTGAGTTTAGGATTCCATCTTTGAAGCAGAAAGGAAAGAGATTGTTGCAGTCGGCAAATACCACCTGTTTTTCAAAGGTGAGTTAATGATGTAGAAATGAAAAGTAGCTGCCTTTACCTTTTATAAGTTAATAAACTTATTTTAGACGGTTTCGGGGCTCACTTCAACACAGACTAGAAAGCTTTATTGGTGAGAATTATTATTAACAGTGCTAGGTTGGAGAGAAATTGTGAAGCCGGCAAAATATGCTTTTGGTCATATGAGCAGCTGTTTCCACTGCTGCCTCGCCCATCTCGGAGGCTTCTCCTGCTAGCAGGCTGCAAATAGGAGGTACTTTTCCCATTGCCTTGATGCACGTCTTTCAAAAAATATAGGGGGAGAGGGAGAGAGAAAGAAGGAGTGGGGTGGAGAGAGAGAAATGGATCTGACGTCATTCATTACTATCTTTACACAGGTTTCATTCAACCTGTTTTTATATTTTTCCGAATTTATAATTCTCAAAGGATTGCTTATGTTTTAGCCACGCAGAATTAAGAAAACAAAAGACAAAGGGAAAAGAGAAAAGATTCAGTAGTTGTGCAGCCAGAAGGCAGGCTTTATTTAGATCAGGAGACTTCTTGTATTCCATTTTGAAGATTTCAATAGCATTTGGTTGTCTTGTGAATTAACTATCCGATTCTGTAATTAAAAGAATATACCCTAACTGTCCAGCTAGGCTGGACACGAGAACAGGCTGTTTATCAGTACTAGTTGAATGGTACTGACTCCTTTGGTAATTTTTTTCATTGGCTTTCTGAGGCTAGTTATTTAGGCAGTGGTAGGGTGAAGATTCCCCACAATGATTCCATTAAATAATACTTCTGTTTATATGTGGTACTGGAGATTAAACCCGGGCATTCTCCCTCTGAACTACTCACTCCTCCAGCCCTCTTACTTTGTAACAGGGTTTCACTACGTTGCTGAAGGCTTCCCTATTTTGCTGAGGCTGTCCTCCAACTTGCAGTCTTCCTGTCTCAGCCTCCCAAGTACTGGTATTACAGGTGTGCATCACTATGCCTGACTTCATTCGTTTTAAAAGACAAATATTGAAGGTCCTCCTTCCACCATGGAAAGGCATGTTTGTTCTATAGTGAGAGGGTCTTGTGACCTAATGATTTTCTAGGCTTCGTATTTAAAATGCAGTGTGCTTGCCATTCCTTCTGGTAAATGCAAACGTGTTAACAGATATTGTGGCTTGCATTATCTGGGCCAGCTACTTGACCTGGCCAGCCCTCTCCCACTGGAAGGCCTGCGCCTTCTGCAGATGTCAATAGGCAGCAGCAGTGGGCAGTGGATTCTCTCTGTAGGGGCCCTGTTCACTCATGTCCACACACCACACTCCTGCCTGCACTGACTTTTCTGGGGCTTGGATCGATCACAAATTTAGAACTGGACATCTTTTTTTCTTTCATTTTTTTAACCTCAATATTAAAATTGGTCACATAATCATTAGGAACTATGTGTTCTACAGGGTTTTTAATAATCTTTTAAAATGTATTTCTACCTAAGATTTAGGCAGAGGTGATTGATTTCAAAATCTGAGTGCTAAAATCCACATAAATTGTTATGACTATACACTGTTCAATTAACCATCTTCCTTCCAGCGATATCTTTTAGCATTCTGTATTCATGTGGGAGGTCAAAAACAAAGCACACATCTGAAGTCAGGGTATTAAACAAATTGACATTCTGTGTGTGTGTGTGTGTGTGTGTGTGTGTGTGTGTGTGTGTGTGATTGCTAAACTTTAAGGCTAATTACCGACATGTGTCTTTTTATCAAGTATTTATTATGAGTATAATGATGTCTTGGACTGTGTGATGAATATAATAAAATATAAAATAAAATTGCGTTTTCTCAGGGAATTTGTATCCCAGTTAAAGAGACAAGGTGTGGCCGGGCGTGGTGGCACATGCTTGTAATCCCTGCGCTTAGGAGGCAGAGACAGGAGGATCGCGCAGGTTCGAAGCCAGCCGCGGCGGCTTAGGAGACCCTGTTTCCAAATAAAAATGTAAAAATAGGTCTGGGAGTGTAGCCCGGAGGAAGAAGGGCTTCCAGGAACCCCAGTATCACAAAAAAAAAGAGAGAGAGAGAGAGACAAGGTGTGTGGAATGTTACAAGATTTAAAAAGTGGGGTGTGTTAGTGGAGGCCTGTGGTTCTAGAATTTATGAGGCTGAAACAGGAAGAACGCAGGTTGAAGCCTAGTCTCAGCAACTTAGGGAGACCCCAGGCAATTTAGCAAGACCCTGTTTCAAAATAAAATATAGAAAGGGCTGGGGGTATAATTTGGATGCAGAATATACCTGAGCTGAATCCCCAGTATCCTCTCTCCTCTACTTTCCCCCCAAAAAGATCAAACATGGTTAACGCAAGAATTTTCAAAAGACTAAATAAGAAGAATTTCAAAGGAAGGAGGAGAAAATAAGTATCATGGGTTCCTGTGGTTGGAAACACTAAAGGGCGCTTTGTGGGGACCAAGTGAAGCCAAGAGGGATAAAATAATGGATTCCGAGTCCTGGGCTTCTTCGAGAGAAACATGGGGCTCTTCACTGCTCACTGGCCGGGGCCACCCCTTGGGTTTTCTTTAGTCTTCTCCTCATCTGGAGGAGTGATTCTGATTAAAGAGAGCCTGCTGATTGGCTATATCATTTTTTGAAAGTGGAAAGCGTAGGACTCTTCTCAGATCTTTAGGAGAAGCTACCAGAGGTTTCAACCTTAGGGGACTATCAGGGTGCTTACCTGCTTTGGGATGGGTGAGGACTGTCGCCCAGCTCCGTGAAACATGCTTGCTGTGGGATGAGGCCAGGCGGAGTTCATCTAGATCACATAGCCTCCCCCCCGGATGGTACATTCAGTGATTCTTTCTCTATTTTCTTGCAATGAAACTATTGGAAAATCTACTTATTTATATGTGGCATGTTTTTGTATCTAAATCAGGTTATTACAACACGTATCCCAAAAGGGTGGCATTAATTTAGATGCTTCTGTACTATTAAAAATTATTAAAGAAATTGTTTAAATTATTAAACTATTATCGTTCTCACTTTTTAATTTAATCTTAATTTTCAGTACTGGAGATTGAACCCAGGACCTTCCCATGCTAGGCAAGTTCTCTCCTATTAAACTACATCCACAGCCCTGAATTGTTAAAATACACAGGGGTGCTGGGCGTGGTGACGCATGCTTATAATCCTTATAATCCCAGCATTCAGGAAGATGAGACAGGAGAATCTGCATTCGTGGCCAGCCTCAACTACTCAGTGAGGTCCTTTGCAACTCATTGAGACCCTGTTTCAGAATAAAGAATAAAAAATAGGGCTGGTGGTGTAGCTCAGAGGTAGAATGCCCCTGGGTTCCATCCCCAGTACTGCAAAAAAAACAAAAAACAAAAACAAAAAAAAACACAGGCTCTATGTTTATAATTCCAATGTTGACATTTCAAAAACGTTTCACTTCATCCAACTGAATCAATTGAACTTCACAGTTCTGAACAAACAAATATGAATCAGAGGAGTTCAACAACCACTCCTGTTTTAGAAAATTCCAGATCCTACACACAGATGATGAAGAAAATTGTATGAAAGAGACCCGGTGGTTGGTTAGCTCAGTCTGTTCTAAAATAGTTACCTGTGGAGAGAAATGAGCTAATCCCTCCTGGCCCTTTAATTATGAGCAATTCTAGGGCCTTAAGCTCCCTGCTGAGACCAGGCCTGGACAGCCTTTTGACAAAGGCATATCCTTGTTCTTAGCGGGAATATAGCTGGTTCAGTGAAATCCAACTCGACAGAGGATAAAATTGTTCCCTGAACATTGGTTATGGAGTCAGTAGTCACTTGGTACACGCAGGGAAGCCCTTTTTTCTTCTTTTTTTTTTCTTTTTTTTTTTTTTTAGCTCAATTGTTTGTTGGAATACTTCTCCAATTGGTTGAATTGTTACTTATTTATTTATTTATTTATTTATTTATTTATTTATTTATTTGCAGTACTGGGGATGGAACCCAGGGGCATTCTACCTCTGAGCTACACCCCCAGCCCTAATTTTTATTCTTTATTTTGAAACAGGGTCGGACTGTCCGCGAACCCCAATCCTCCTGTCTCAGCCTCCCAAATGCTGATATTACAAGAATGTACCACTATGCCCAGCTGCCACGTAGTTTGATAAGTTATTTTGCCAACACCTTAACAACAAAAATTTAATTATTAAAAAAAGTCTATGACAACCACCCGAACTTACTTTTTTTTTTTTTTAACTCCCAAAGTTAAGCATGTTGCATGCTTGTAATCCCAGTACTCGGGAGGCTGAGACAGGAGGATCACAGGTTCGTGGCCACCCTCAGCTACTTAGTGAGACCATTTCAAAATAAAGAATAAAAAATAGGGCTGGGGGAAGAATGGCTCTGGGTTCCATCCCCAGTAACACATTCTTACACACACACACACACACACACACACACACACAGACACACACACACACACACACAGACACACACACACAGACACACACACACACACAATTGCAAAGTTGCTGAGGGCTTCCCTGAGTTGCTGGGACTTCCCTCGAATTTGTGATCCTCCTCTTTCAGCCTCCCAAGTACTAGAATGACATGTGTGTGCCACCCACACCCAGCCCTCTAATTTTTTACAAAATGAATTCCACAACATAGGTGAATTTTCAAGTTTTCTAAATCTATTGCTAAACAGCAGTCAAGTTTGATACAATATGAGTCATCTTTCATTTCCAGTCTGGCAACATTTTTACTCAAATATAATAAGAAGTAGATAAACATCTAATCATACAGTAGAAAAAGTCACTTTTGTAAAGATGTGTTTTTCCCAACAATGGTCCATAAATTCCAAGCCATCCCAAATGATGTATTTGGAAGGGTTTGTTGTATGAATTAAAATAGAAAATTGGAGTTAAAAGCTTTCTGGCAAAAGAATCATAAAAATATCCAAGGCCGGGCGTGGTGGCGCACCCTTGTGATCCCCGCGCTTGGGAGGCAGAGACAGGAGGATCGCGCAGGTTCGAAGCCAGCCGCGCTGGCTTAAGAGACCCTGTTTCCAAATAAAAAAGTATAAAATAGGTCTGGGAGTGTAGCCCAGAGGTAGAAGGGCTTCCAGGAACTCCAGTACCACCAAAAAAAGAAAAGAAAAAAGAAAAGAAAAATATACAAGAATTTTCTGAAATAGAAGGGATACAGGAGCAGGATACCAGTTAGGGTATTAAAATGTTGTAATATTTTATGCTAATTAAAACACATGGTAAGAAGAGAACAGAAGTAAATTCACTACTGAATCCACTCCTGGTCTGAATACATGAAGATGTAGCATATGATTGTGACATTTTAAATATTCACTAAAATGATTTAATAAATTAATAACACTAGTATAACTGGACGATCATTTAGAAAGAAAAACAAGAAAAAATTATATTGCATTTTGTGTGTATGTGTGTGTGGTACTGGTGATTGAACTCAAGGACTTTCTATCTCCAAGCTACATCTCCAGCCCTGTTTTATTTTGAAACAGGATCTCACTAGGTTGGTGAGAGTTTCACTACTTGCTGAGGCTGTCCTTGAACTTGTGATCCTCCTGTCTCAGCCTCCCAAGTACTGGGTTTACAGGCATGGGCCACCACATCCAGATTCTCTTATTGCATTTGACTCATTAAAATAAATTCCTTGCCCTGCAAGGTGGTGACAAGTGCCTATAATCCCAGTACCTGAAGGATCACAGGTTCAATGCCAGCACATGGCAACTCAGCAAACCTGTTTAAAAAAAATAGAGTCGAGTTTAGAATAGAGACCAGAAATAGAATAGAATACCTAGGGTTTAAATCCCCAGTAACACACACACACACACACACACACACACACACACACACACACACACAAAAAAAAAAAAAAAAAAAAAACCTTCTGTGGATCAAACTAAAACATAATAATATTCCCAATGTGCACTGGAAGAAGGCAGAACAAATGCTTTTCTTAAAATATTGTCCTGGTAATCGTCAAGGAGTCAACTAAAAACAAATGCTAACCAGGCTGTGGGGAACTAGACACTCCTCTACACCGTTGGTGGGAGTGCAAACTATTTCAGCAGCTATGGAGGTCAGTGTGGAGTTTCATTAGAAAATTGGGAATGGATCCACCGTATGATCGGGCTATACCATTCCTGGGGATCTTTCCAAAGGGTCCCAAACCAGAGCGTTGCAGTAATATATATGCATATTCATAGTAGCACAATTCACAACAGCCAAATTGTAGAACCAACCCAGTTATCCATCACAGAGGAATGGATTACAAAACTATGGGAAACACACACAATGGAATTCTACTCAGCAATAAAAAAGAACAAAATTATGTCATTTGCAAGGAACTGGGAGGACCTGGAGAATATTATCTTAAGTGAGATTAGCCAGTCACAGGAAGTAAACGGTCATATGTTTTCTCTAATATGCAAAACCTAGGGAGTAATTGGGATGCCAGATAATGGACGTGGTGTCTCAGTGGAGACAGGAAGGTGGTCTAAAGGAAGGGGAGGGGGAAGAATGACGTTTGTTAATGAAAATATTACCATTGAATGTGTGTGCATATGTGAACATACCAATGTAAATCTCAGTGCTCTGTACCGGGAAGAGGGAGATGGGGAGGTGAGGGGGGAACCGAGTGCTGTGTGCATGAATGTCGCTGTCAACATGATTTACATTCTGATGTGTGAGTATAATGCACCAAGTAAAGCACATTGCAGAAAAGGATTCTAATTCTGAAAAAATAAAATATTGTCCTAAATAAATTTAATATATATTGTAAACAAAATTTATTTCTTAAAATATGTCCAAAATACATTAGAAGGGATTGTAAAAAATTGTTTCTTAAAATTTTCACTTCACCATGACCCTGAAATGATAAAACATAAAAGAAGGCTGTTTTTTACTATCTAAAAATATAGCCTTTTCTATGTTGGAGACTATTTTTAAAAGTCAAATCATAAGCAGAAACATAACTGTGCTATTTATAAGATGAAAAGTAAAATTTGATAAAATGAATAGACAAAGGCACAGTAAAGTTTTACAAAACTTCGTGTTTGGGGAATATAGTATTTGATCCCCTATTGGTTTAACCTGTTTAAAAATCATAGTGAATTCTCCGGGCACGGTGGTGCACACTTGTAATCCCCGTGCTTGGGAGGCGGAGACAGGAGGATCGCGCAGGTTCAAAGCCAGCCGCACTGGCTTAGGAGACCCTGTTTCCAAATTTAAAAAATATAAAAAAATAGATCTGGGAGTGTAGCCCACAGGTAGAAGGGCTTCCAGTAACCCCAGTACCAAAATTTAAAAAAATTTAAAAAAATCATAGTGAATTAAAGTAAGACTCAAAAAATAGGGATGAAGGAAAATAAAATGAGTATCAGTTCAAGTTATTAAAGGAACAGAGGATATTTAATAGTCACTTTAAAAACTTAGTTGTGCTCACTGAGTCTTGTAGCTATTTATTTGCTGTTCTGGTCTAGAAGTTTTGTCTCTTAGGTAGAATTATCCTTTTCAAGGCAGAAGCTAACAGCAAAATAGATAACTAAATCTTATTGCATATCCATGTTTATTAAGGCATCTTAACATTTTTGAGAATGTAAGGATTACAAATAAGTGTGAAATGTACAATGAAATATGAAGTAAAAATTTTCAGGATGTTTAAGTATTATAGATCTATTCATCAATCCATTCACTTATTGAGAGGTTACGTCTTGTAGTATTGGAATATGCCGATTGTTCAGTATCACCCTGATTAAAAACCAGGTAAGAACACTTTGAGGAAAGGAAATGACAGACCAATATCCTTGGTGAACACAGATGCAAAAATCCTTAATAAAATATCAAATCTAATTCAACACCACACTGAAAAAGATAATACACCATAATCAAGTTGGTTTTATTTCAGGGCTACAAAGATACTTCCACATACACCAATCCAAAAATATAATAATATAATGCATTACATAAATAGGACCAAGGACAAAAGATACACACACACACACACACACACACACACACACACACACATATATATATATATATATATATATATATATATATATATTAGAAAAATATTTTCACAACTTTGAACACTTCTTCATGATAAAAATCTTAAAGAAACCAGGGTTGGTGATTTTACCTCAATATCATAAGGGATATATATAAAAACACAAAGCCAATATCACAGTGAATGGGAATGAACTGAAAGCATTTCCTCTAAAAAAAAAAAGTATATCCTCTAAAAGGATAAGGATATCTACTCTCTCCACTCATTCATTATAGCACTTGGAATTTTAGCCAGATCATTTATGCAATAGAAAGACATAAAAAGAATACAGATAGGAAAGGAAGAAATTTTATTTTCCCTGCTTGCAATTGATATAATCCTATATTTAGAAAACACTAAAAGTTTCACCAAGAGATTTCTACAGCTGATAAATTCAGTAAAGCAGCAGGATACGAAATCAGTATCAAAAAGTAGTTTCTCTGTACACCAATAATTAATCCACTGAGAAATAAATCAAGAAAGCAATTTTATTTCACAATAGCTTCAAAAAAGACTTAGGACTAAATCTAAGCAAAGAGGTGAAACATCTCCACAAGAAAAATTATATGCTGTTGAAAACGGAATTTGAAAAAGACACCATACACAGATTTCATGAAATCCTCATTAAAACACTAATGATATTCTTCTCAGAACTAGAAAGAATAACCCCAAAATTCATATGGAAAAGCAAAAGACCCAGAAAAGAAATCTTGAGCAATCAGAATACCTGGCTTCAAATTATACTACACTGCCATTCAAATAATAGAAACAGCCTAGTAGTTGCATACAAACACACATGTAGACCATGGAACAGAAAACAGAGAAAACCCACATATAGTCAACTGAAAAAATTATACATTGGAGAAAAGACAGCATCTTTAACAAGTGTTACTAAAAAAAAAATCCCAGAAAACTAGGTATCCCTATTTTTAAAAAAATAAGGAAATCTCTATCTTTCAGCCTGAACAAAAATCAACACACCATGTATCAAAAAACCTAAGTACAAGACCAGAAACTTTACAACATATAAATAAAACAGACAAAAAACCCCACAAACACACAAACAAAACCAGAGAAAGCTCACCCACATAGAGGTACTGGCAAAGACTTTCTGAATAGGATCCCTGTAGATCAGTAAATAAGTGGTCAGCAAACAAATTGGCTACATAATCTGGCTATTGTGAATTGTGATGCTATAAACATAGAAAGTGAAAGGTTATATGTTTTCTCTAATATGAGCAAGGTGGGGATAATTGGGACACAAGAGGGACTCCAGACAATGGAGGATAAACCTCAGTGGAACCAGGGAGATGTTCCAGGGGAAAGAAGGAGGAAGAGTGTGGGTCGGTGAAAGAATTACTACCACCAATTTTGTGTATGCATGTGAAAATCAACCTCAGTACCCTGTATGGAGAAGGAGGTAGTGGCGGGTACCACTAAGTACTATAGTATGTTTGGCACTGTTAACATGATTTATACTATGATGTGAGACCATAATGCACCAACGAGAGCATATAAAATAAATAAAAAGCTTCTGCACAGAAAAGGAAATAATCAACAGAGTGAAGAGGTCACCTATAGAATGGGAGGAATATCTTTGACAGCTACTTTTTGAATAGAAGATTAGTATCTAGTATATATAAAGATCTCTGCCATGTAAGTTTTTATCATTTTGAATCTCACTTAAAAGACCCTCAACTTTATCAAAACACATAGCTCAACCAACAGATGGGCAAATTAACCAAACAGAAACTTCTCAAAAGAAGAAGTAGAAGCAGCTAACAATTATATGAAAAAAGTCAACATTTTTAATCATCATAAAAATGCAGATTAAAATTACACTAAGATTCCATCTCACTTCAGTCAGAATGGCAATCATCAAGAACAAAAATAACAATAAATGCTGGTGAGGATGTGGGGAAAAAGGAATCCTTATACTTTATTCATGGGAAGGTAAATTGGTACAGTTACTTTGGAAATCAGAATGAAGTTTCCTCAAAAAGCTAAAAGTAGCTCTACCATATGGCTCATCTGTTCTATTTCTTGATATTTATTGAAAAGAATTAAAATCAACATACTTTGGAGATACAAACATATCCATGTTTATTGCGGCACAATTCACAATATCCAAGTTACAGAACCAGCCTACGTCTCTGTCAGCAGATAAACTGAAATGATAATGTGGTATATACAGGGAATAAAATTATGTCACTTGAAGGAAGATGAATAGAACCAGGGACCACGGTTTTTAGTAAAGTCAGACTCGGAGAAAAAATATGATGTCTCTTTTCTCCTATGAAGAAACTTAAGAAAAAGTAACAGAAATAAAAGGGGTGTTATGTGAGTACAAAGAGGCCATTAGACCTGGAAGAGATTGGGGAGGAAAGAGTAATAGAAACATTGGGAATATGCCACAATAAGACTCACCATTCTGTACAATATGCACCGATAAAGAAATAGAATGTGCTGGGCTTCATGCTATGTGATATTTCTATGCAAAATCCAATGTTAATGATTGTCTTTACTTGTTTCAGTAGCTACTTTATATATCAGTAAAGCACTCATAGATAAATGCAATTTCAACAAAACATTTTAAATATTATTATTTGACTTAAAATATGACTAAACTTTTCCAAGGAAGCTATCATTTTCTCAATAATTTTGTCTACTAACTATTAAGAAAAAGACTTTGGGACCCACTAGAGTAAATTTATCCTTGAGAATTTCTTTTTCTAAGAAGCACATAGAAAAATTTCTAATCTGAAGGTCATGAATATTTCCTGTGTTTTTACGATAAAAAAGGGCTAATTGTTTAGAAACTTGAGCACCGTGGCCTCTCATATCTCACCTCCCACTTACTAGTCTGTCATCAATATACTCCGGACCAGGAAGTTAAGTTTTTTCTTGGTGGGAATAAGATGTATTTAAGGGAGATTACACGGGACTCTTCTCTTGCTGACTTGCTGACCTGTAGTGAGTTTGCCTCAGATCCAGGTAGCTGGAGGAATTAGAGGGGGTGCGGGGAGAGTATGCAGAAGATCCAGAGTGGAGAAGGAGAAGGTAGCGATAGCCAGAGCAGGTGTGGAGTTCATTGATTTGGTTTCTATTCCTGTCATTTACATGGCAAATGGATGGGTCACCAAATAAGAAAATTAGAGAATTGTGTGGGCTCTTAGTCTTACTCTTCTTCCTTCTGTACAACTAGTGAATTTTATGGTTTTTTTTTTTCTATACTGTGTGTCCTTAAAAATGCTCACATGTCTTCAACTTCCAGAAATTCCCTGCCTGTTTTGGATAATTTTTTTCTTCTCTTTTTTTAATTGAAAGCCAAAATCAAAAAGAGAAACTCGTATCCAGGTTCTGAGAGAATAGATGGAATCTGTGAAGGGCAAGAAGGGGATTTTTGTTTTTACAATTGTTATTGATAGGTAGCTATTGATTGATTACCTAATTATTACCTAATTGTTACCTAATTGTTATTGATAGATAGCTATTGATAGGTAGTTATTGATAGGTAGCTATTATTTCTCAGATATTCCATCCTCATCTTGGTGTCTTTTGTTAGGGATAAATAATCACTGACAATCAGGATTAAACAAGTCTGCTTCTAATATAATAAGAGACTAAAAAGGTGAGACTATCAATTATGATATTTTTCTCCCTCTAAGAGACTCAACACACTTTATAAAGTTTACAAGAAACTATTATGAATTCCCTGCCAATGTGCCATCACTGATAGGACACACAATACCTGCTATACCTAATGAACTCAACGCTTTGTTATTACTCCACTTGTTTTTCCTGGAATTAAGAACCGTCCAAGGTCCTTTGTGACTCACTGATGAGTAGGATAGTTTCATTAGTGAAAAGCAGAGAAACATTGGGTGTCCTGATCAAGGCCAGTTTCCTACACTGATTCTTCTTTTGAGCTATATGTAAATGAGCACATTATATGGTAGAACATACTACCAACAGGATACTTTCTGTATCATTAGGTTTAATGGTTCCCTGATGAAAAAATTTAACAGCTAAGTAGCTTTTAAAGCTTGTGTTTGATTTTATTAAACCTTGTTCTTTTTAAAAATATTGGGTTATTAAATATTAAATATAAAACTTTACATAGTTTTATGAGAATTTTTATTGGTGCATTGTAACCAGACATCATGATAAAGTTCAGAGTTTTAGAGAAATACATGCACCCAGCACTCTGTAAGCTTCCCCCAGTTCTCACCCTGTGTCCTCCCCTTCCTTGTGCGTGGCATTGAGATTGACACTGATGACTGTGTGTATGTATGTCATGTCCATTAAAGCATTTCCTTCTCTGAGTCTCTCTCTCCCCAACATGTCTCCCTCTCGTAGGTCCTCTCCATCACTCCACTAGGGTTACATACTTTTTACGTATAATATAAACACATATGTGCATGCATGCATGCATGCATACATTACAAAGTGAACAAAGAGCAGGATGCAAGAATTTTCAAAATTCTGACTCAGATTCTAGAATCTCAGGATATAGCTGTGGATAGGAGAAATGCTACAGCGTCTCATGCAGATCTTGAGAAAGCTCGATCAGGGGATCCGCAACAGCATAGATCCCCCATGAAGGATGTCTAGCATTCCTTTCTTCAAAAAATTATTTTAGGATTATTTGGATAAATATGTATAATTGGAATTTTATGTATAAACATTATAACTAAAACTGATGGGCAGCGGCTTGTGAGAAACTTGGACAACAAAAATTTTTTCTCAAGGATAAAGTTTGGGCCAAACATTAAGTTCAAACTGATCTTAGTTTGGGCGAATGTATAAGATTAAGTCAGCCTTGTGAAGTAAGACAAAGCATACTATAATTATTTAAATGTCTGACACTCTTGCCCTGAACTCTAGAAAAAATAAAACTTTTCCTATCCTTGGAGTTCCTGCTTACATGGCTATGCCCTTGCCTTTCTGCAAAAAAAAAAAAAAAAAAAAAAAAAAAAAATATATATATATATATATATATATATATATATATATGTAAATGTAAATAAATATATATATATATATATATATTATAACAAATCCTGAATAAAATAAAAAAGTTTGAACCTGGTCTCATGTGACAGCTCTTTTCTCATCAACCTCGGCTCTTCTCTAACCAACACACAAACCTCGACTCTTGCTAGGGCTGGACCCTGGCAGAGAAATGAAATAAGTATATTAAAGCCAAAATGTCACATATTGTTCATGTTAAGGAGACACAGCTTCAGAGCCCCAATGGTTATCAATGATTATAGCTAGCCATCTTTGGGTGTTGACTCATATGCAGGGTGGTCTCTGGGCCCTGATGGTTAGCTGGCCATCTTTGGGTATAGTCTCAGCCCTTATGGCTAGCTAGCCATCTTTGGGTGTAGTCTTATAAGTAGGGTGGTCTCTCAGCCCTGATGGTTAGCTGGCCATCTTTGGGTGCAGTCTCATAGGTAGGGTGGTCTCTCAGCCCTGATGGCTAGCTGGCCATATTTGGGTATAGTCTCATATGTAGGGTGGTCTCTAAGCCCTGATGGTTAGCTGGCGATCTTTGGGTATAGTCTCAGCCCTTATGGCTAGCTAGCCATCTTTGGGTATAGTCTTATAAGTAGGGTGGTCTCTCAGCCCTGATGGTTAGCTGGCCATCTTTGGGTGTAGTCTCCTAAGTAGGGTGGCTGCAGATGATCTTCTATGGCTGTGAGGGGCCCTCCTGTGTTTCTGATGACATAGAAGTATGTGCTGCACTTGTGTGATGTCTGGGTAAGGATTATAAGCCCAATAGGGTCTGTATTAATGTCCTCTGTCTCAGTGGCCAGAAAAAAGTTCATCAGAGGTGATCATGTGATAGCTACTTCTTTAAGAGCTTTGCATGCATCTATTGATTTGTTCATTAAGTCAATGGAATTTTCATCCTTATGTTCTTATTTATTTTTGTGGTGCTGGGAAACAAACCCAGGGCCATGAACATGTGAAGCAAGTACTTTACCAATGAGCTATAGCCTCATTCCATGGATCATAATGCTTATTATTAATCTTTATTTTACAGATGAGAAATTGAAGGACAGTATGGTTCAGAAATATTCCCAGGGTCCCAGTGTTGGTAATTGGAAGACGGAGATTTGAACCCAGGTGATCTGGCTAGATTCATTGCAATGTCAACAGAGACAAGTGTTTTAGATTTTTAACCTTTATACAGTATATTTATTCTTTCCTGCACAGGGAGAAAAATAAAAAAAAATAAAAAAGAATAGAAAGTCAAATTTCTTGGTGCTTAATGTGAGATAATTTTCTCTTTTCTTCCTTTCTTTTTCTTCTCCAGTCCACACATGGTTTTCTTAGTCTTTCATCCTGGATATGCTATTTGGCAAAAAAAACCCCACAAAAGATGATATTTTTAAATGGTCAGGTTTTAGTACTGTGGAGATGGACTGTCTGGTTATATTCTTAGTTATTATTACTTCAGAGGCACCTGTAAGCAACTGAGCCCACCTCACAGGGAGAAGAGCAAAGAGTGTCCACACAACAGCCCATTAGTGGACCGAGTAAATGTGAGTATGTAGACACAGCAGAGGCCCGGTGACAGATGGGAGTGCTCCAGGCAGCAGAAGCCGAACATGTCCTTCTCTCCACACCTCCATCTGTCAGCAGACGTCTGTTACTATTTTGGGACACAATTTACCCATTTGGAGAACAATTTTCAGGCTTGTTCTTGGGGTTAAAATAAAATCTGTAACTCACTGAGACTTTTCTCTTTGACACTGTATTCCCTCTCATCTTTACTAGAAGTAAGAACACTGGAATAGGGAGAGAATTGTACATTTCAGGAGAGGGTAGGACGTGCTTGCAGAGAGTAATAAAGTATTAAATCTGATATTAATACAAAATAAAGTAATTAGCAGGACAACTGGGAATATTATGCTTTCTGCAGGTGTGCATGCAGGCAATCCTAAGTATGCCCACAACATGTTGCTCTAAAAATAGAGTCAGAAAAACTTTCACATGTGGAAGAGTCCAGACTCAAAACAGAAATGTTTGTTTTACTACACCTAGAAAGTAATTGTGACGCTAATTCTTGAATTCAGAAGGGACATCTTAGGATTGAATTCTGAGCCAAGAAATTTCTTCTTTCACAGATTAAATAATCTAGAGGTTAGATCCATCCTGTTTTTTTTTTAATAAGACATAAAGAAAGAGATGAGCAACATATTATTTTGTCTATTCTCTGGTAGTCTCTGAGTGGAGGCTCAAACTCAGATGAATTAGAAAAGGGAGTTCAAAGGACTCAAGATAATAACAGCCAAAAAGGTTACCTTGTTTTTGCCTGAAAACAAAACAAAACAACAAACTCAAATGTCCTTCCTCTTTTCAGTTAACAAGGACAATAAATACCTTCCATAAGTTTGAAGAAAGCAAACTGTGCATAATTAGACCTGCAGTATTGCTCTTGGGTCAAGAGGCTTTGACATTGACTATATAAACATGTATAACTGGGCTCTCCAAGGAGGACTGGGTCTACTTCTTGTCTTCCAGGAATTCCTTGTCCTTTTGTAATGCTTTCTTGTGCTCCTCTTATTAAAATGGTCCTGTACCACTTCTAGAGATTTTCCAAAAGAACTGAATAATATAATATAATATATTATAAAATAATAATATATTATTAAAATATTATGAGAATATTATAGCAATGCATGCATATCTATGTTTATAGCTGCATCATTCACAATAGACAAAATATGGAGCCAGCTTATTTCTTATGTTAATTAAATAATTAAAATGAATATTTTTTAGATAGACATGAAACATTAGCCAAATAAATATTATTGGGTAAAGAGCTCAATTGAGTTGGTGCAAGGAGCCTGATTAATTCCACAGACCATAGTGATTAAAGTATAGCCACGACCTGTGCTGGTATGAACATGGGCATCCATGCAGCACTAGATGTCCATCAACAGATGAATGGATTGTGAAACTGTGGTCTATACACACAATGGAACTTTACTTTGCCATAAGAAGAACCAAATAATGCCATTTCCAAGAAAATGGGTGAAACTAGAGAATATTATGCTAAGAGAGATTAGCCAGGCTGAGAAAGTGAAGGGTCATATGTCTTATCTCATATGTGAAAGCTAGAAAGAAATTGGAAAACAAAACGGACTTCAGATAAGTGAGGAGAGACCAGTAGGACAGTGGAAGTATATTAGGGAGAGAGTTGGGGGAGGGAGAGGAGGAGACTTGATAAAGGAAACCACTTCTAATAATGCTACATAAATATACTAACTTATCAATAAAGATCTCAATAATATGTGCCAGGGGGAGGGAGCTGGTTGAGATCCAGAGGAAAGCACACAGAGTACTGTGCATACCTGTGTCTGTCACTCTGAACTTAATTATGATGCAAAATTGCAGTGCACCAATAAAAGTACACATTAAAATAGCTAAACACAAAATCAATATCCTGTCTCCTATCGGCTGCTTATATAAAACCTGCGCAGGCTGTGAATGCTGATCTGATTTTTCCCTCCATTCAATTCTACCAGATCTCTGCATTCTACCTGGTCCTCTTCCTTCTCTCTATTTCTAAATTCTAGGAAGTCCAGTGGCCAGTTGGGGACTCTTCCAATTATTATTTGCTTTGTCAAACGAATAAGAAGACACCAAGAAGGGCTCAGGAGTACTGAATGATGGGGATATGCCTGTGGAATAAAAAGAGAGGAAGAGAAGTAAATGAAGCAGGGAGAGGCTTCAGATTGTAGTGTGGATCTGCCATCTCAGGAGGGAGGAGAAGGAGGACGCTGAACTGAACGAGGAGGCTCCAGGGCTGCAAGGTAGATGAGCCACAGGCAGAGGCAAAGGGGATCTAGGCCAAAGGCTGCCTGTTAGAGAAGGCTTGTGTTGAGAAGAAAAAATCTCAGGCACTTGAAGTCTTGCTGTGCTTGGTCTTTGGCTGTAATTTGCTTTAAAAGAGTGTTGTTTATCTGGTCATGGTGGAGCACATCTGTAGAACTAATACATGGGAGGCTGAGATGGAAAATTGCAGATTTGCAGCCAGCCTCAGCAAGTTAGTGAGGACCTGTTTCAAAATAACACACACACACACACTCACACACACACACTCACACACATACTAACACACACACACACACACACACACACACACACACACACAGCCTTTGCTTAAAAGCTGTGGTGGATGCAGAAGGCAGAAGTTTCTGCAACTAGAAGCTGTCAGCTAAGTGCCCACCTTACAAGTTCTTTCTTTCTTTTTCAGCACTGGGGACGGAACCTTAGAGCATTCTACCTCTGAGCTATACTCCCAGCCCTATTTTTATTCTTTATTTTGAAGCAGGGTCTCATTAAGTTGCAGAGGCTGGATGTGAACCATTGATCTTCCTGTCTCAGCCTCCCAAGTACTGGGGTTACAAGCGTGTGCCACCACACTCAGTTATAAGTTCTTTCTTGAAGGGAAAGAAAGAAAGGCAAGTCTCCAGGCTGCCACACTTACAACCTGCTGATTGTTGTGGATTGTGAAGTGTCTTTTTTGTCAATTCAGTGTATCAGGTGTGGTAGATTAAATAATGTTCCTCCTAGCAGATGTCTGCACATGAATCCTCAAAACCTGTAAATGCATAGATTAAAAGGGTTTTACAAACATGAATAAGTTAAGGATGTTGAGAGTGAGGGATTATCTTGGATTTGATTGTCTCCAATCCATTAGCAAGGGTCCTTGTAAGAGAAAGGGAGTGGAGTTAAAGAAGGAGATGTCACAGTAGAAGGAAACGATGGGGCAATGAGGGCAAGAAGCCTTGAGCCTGGGCATGTACGTTGGCTCTGGAGCCTGGGAAAGGCTTCTCCCCTAAAATGTCATTACAACACTGATAGTTAATCAAGTTTTGTTCTTTTTTTCAACCTGTGTAGATGTAAATCACAGTTGACTTTTTCTTTTAGCCAAGAATTTTTGAGCATTTACTTTGGTACCAGGCCTAGCCTGAGATACTAAGGATACAGTAGTGGATTTAATAAAGCTTCTGCCCATGTGAAATTCTACCATGCAGGGTGACAAGGAATGTAAATTCTTCTACGGAGTAGGTGATATTTAAGTAGACTGTCCAATCAAGAGCATGCAATCACACAGCTTATACAAAGGTGTATAATAACTTTTGTATATAATAAAAATTATATACAAAGGTATATAATAACTCCATAAAAAAAGTCCCTGACTGAGTGATATTTGTTCTAAGGACTTTAAGAAATCTAACTAATTGTATAGCATGTCTTATTTTTCTCTATGAAACATTCTTATGAGGCAGGTAACTTATTATTATTACCAGTAGCTATGATCTGAATGTTTATATTTCCCCAGAATTCGTGTCATGAAACTTAATCCCCAATGTGATGCTATTAGAAGGCGGAGTCTCTGGGACATGATTAGTTTCTGAGGCAAAGTCTTCATGGATGGAATTAGTGCCCAGGTAAAAGAGGCCCCAGGGAGCCATTTTGTCCCTTCTTCCAGGTGAGGACACAGAAAGAAGATGCGATCAGTGAACCAGGAAGCAGCCCTCATCAGACTTTGATATCTCTCTTGAGGCCTCCCAGCTTTAAGATTGTGCAGATACATTTCTGTTGTTTATAAGCTGTTCTTTTATGGCATTTTGTCATAGCAGCAAAAACGAACTAAGACACCAACCAGACTACTGATCGCCAAATGAAATGTTCATATTTTTAGAATTTCTCAATCTGCTTCTGGCTTTGACTTTTTCTTTTTTATCATATGTATAAAATGTTTTACAAATATTAAGAAACTGAAGAAAAACTTTCAACATTGCTTTTGTCCACTCAAATACAAATTAAGCAACACTTTATGTCATTAAGCATATGCATAGGGACATATTGTATCGCTTTAAGATCTGTTAATAATGCACTCAAATTTTAGTTTTATAAAAGGCCTTTCAACAATATGCACTCGTAATTGCCTTCTCCCTGTGAATGGTGTACAGTGATCCAAAATTTGAAGCCTTTTGAAGTAGAAAAGAGCTTAAATTATGACATAGACCTTTAGTATTAAGATTGACTTAGAGAACATTTATTCCAATCACAGACAATTTAAGGATTTTCTAGGCTCCTGGGCAGATGAATACTGACTGCTATCTGGACCCTTCTCACAATAGCATGCTGACTCTTCCACAAGGCAGGCAGTCTTATTATTCACTTGAACTGTGAGCAAATATTTTACTTACAGTTGCCTAAAGCCTCTGTCCACTGGTTCTATTTTTATTCTCACAAATGTCACAAATAGCATTAGAATCTATTTCAGGATACTAAATATTACCCATATACATTATTCTAAATCTCATCTACAGCCAAACTTTCCTACATTCTGACATGATCTACACACTATCTTGTTCATCTGCTTTGGTTGTTTTCTGGTTTGGTAATTTTCTTCTCATAATAGATGACCATAACATAAAGCAACCCTTCTCCACCAATTCAGTCTATAGTTAATGTTCTTTTTGTTAGCTTTACCACACCACAAGCTTTGGACTAAAATATGTAATACATTCTCGACAGTTTCATGGTACCTTTTAGTGCATTCATGTGATTGTGTATATCTGCATACATAGGGGTTACATTTTGCTGGTTCGACCTTTTGTTTATAAAATGTCCTTTTACTTTTTATTTATTTACTTAGGTTATGAAGATTAAAGCCAGGTGCATTCTACCTCTGAGCTACACTTCCAGTCCTTTTGAAACAGGGGTCTTGCTAAGTTGCTGAGGTTGGTCTTGAACCCACAATCCTCCTGCCTCAGTCTCCCAAGCAATGTCATCATCAAACCCAGTTTATAATTTTTTCAACTGGCCAGTATGGTATAATTCCTTGATTCAGACGACTTTGTTTGGTTAGTGATTAATGACATATCTTTTATCCATCCTTTTATTTTCAACTACTCCGTGAAGTATTATTTAAAATAACTTAATCTTTGGGCCTTTTCTTTTTACTTGTATTTTTAAATATAGGGATAGTGACATACACGCACACAGCACTTGGTGGGCTTTCCCCCGGCTCCCTCCCACTCCTTTCTCCCTGTTCATTGTCAATTGAGATAGACATTGCTATTTTCATGTAAGTACATAAAGACAATCGTAGTGATTCCTTCATTGTTCCTCCCTTTCTCCTCTCCCCTTCCTCTAGACCACATTCCTGGCTCCACTAAGGTTTCTCCTCCGTTATCTGGAGTCCCTCTGGTATCCTGATTACTCCCTAGCTTCTACGTATTAGAATAAACATACGGCCCTTCACCTTCTGTGACTGGCTAATTTCACATAATATTCTCCAGGTACATACATTTTCCTGAAAATGACATAATTAGGTTCTGTTCTGCTTTATCTTTGGTTCTTTTTAATTTCTTAATCCATACTGATATTTGTGTGAATTTCTTACTTGGGGACTGTGGGTCTTGAGGCAGTCAACCTCTGACGTATAGCCCCAGCTCTATTTTAGTTTTTACTTTGAAACAGGGTCTTACCACAGTACCATGCACTGCTGGCCTCAAACCTGTGATTCTCCTGGCTCAGCCTCCCAGCTACCGGGACTGCAGGCTTGTACCACAGTGCACTGCTTTGCCTTTTAATTAGTCTTTAGAGAATTCACATGGCATTGTTAAACCTTGATATAACTGAGTTTAAGTCTGAATTTTGTCTATTATCTACTTGTCTGTTTTTTAATATTGTTTTATGTTCATTTTCTCTTTCTTTGCTCATTTCTTGCTTTCTTTGAATTAAATTATCAACATTATTGTGATCTTTGATTTCTTATATTTTTTGTTAGTTCTATTTTTTCATTTGTTATTTAGTGAGAACTATAGATATTATAAATTACTCAATTTATTTCTGTATACTTTAAATTAGTGCCTTCTCACTTAAAAATACATGAACGTTGAAATGGTATAACCTTACTAACCCCCATCCTGCCCTTTCTGCTAATGTTTTAATGTATTTTACTGTAAACACATGTTTTTGTATATTTTATATGTAAATAAATGTTTTCATGTATTTTACTGTATTTTCATATATGTTTAATGCCATAATTATCACAGACATAACAATAAGTGTTATTTGCATTGATATCTCAAACATTAACCCTCCTTTTTGTTTACTAATGGTGCTGTTTTTCCTTGTGAAACTTCCACATTTTCTGACAAGGTGATTTTTCTTCAGTCTCAAAGAACTTTCTTTCATATTTTTAAAATGCATATGTAGAGAAGAAATTTCTATGTTCTAGTTTCTTTATTATCTGAAAACTATTTCTTCCTTTATTTTTGAAAGACATATTCATTAGGTACAGAGTTTGTGTTAGACAGCTTTTGCATCACTCTGACCAAAACACCTAAGAACAACTAGGAAGAGGGACGTTCATCATGGTTCATGTTTCCTAAGTCTCAGTCCAGGGTCAGCTGACTCCACAAATCATGCCTGAGGTGAGGCAGAGCATCCTAGAAGAAGGTCATGATGGAAGAGATATGCTCAGATCATGGCAGCCAGAGATGGGGTTGGGGGGAGAGAGAGAGGGAGAGGGAGAGGGAGAGGGAGAGGGAGAGGGAAAGGGAGAGGGAGAGAGAGAAAACCGAAGGCAGATATAATTCCCAAGGCCACACTCCTAGTGACCTCTTTTTCTCTAGTCATACCCTACCTGCCTGTAATTTTCAGTATCTCCCAGTAACTCCATTCAAATGATCAATTCATAGACTGGATTTGTCCACAGAGGCAGTCAGATACCTTGTCATCCAATTATTCCACCTCTGAGCCTTGCTGCACTGAAGGCCATGCTTTCAAAACAGGAGCCTTGGGAGAGCATTCCAGATCCAGACCATGAAAAGGTTCTTCATTGGCAGTTCTTTTTCACTTCCTAGACTTTCTCTTTAGCTTATACCTTTTCTGCTGAAAAGTCACCCATTTCTTTCCTCTCTCTCTCTCTCTCTCTCTCTCTCTCTCTCTCTCTCTCTCTCTCTCTCATCTCTTAAAGACAGTATGCATGGCTCCTTTCTTCTCCCATAATTTTTAACAGGTTTGCACTTATATTTTTAGCTATTAAAATTGTAATATATCTAATTTTGTGTAGAATTTGCCAAGCTTCTTAGGCTTATGTGTTGATGCCAAATTTAAAAAAATCTGTAGGCATTAGATCTTCTAATATTACTTGAAGGGGGTCGGGGGTCTTCGGGACCAATGAAGGGGGGTCGGCGCAGGAAAGACGCAAGGCCAGCTGTCAGAGATAAGCAAGCAAGCAAGCAAGCAAGTAAAAGCTTTATTAAGACAGCCCAGCTCCCTTTTATACCAGGCAGCTGGGAGGGGGGGACTTCCACTCACAGCGGAAGATCGCACAAAGTACGGGGCGTTTACTGATTGGGTAGCTCATACCCCAGTGAGTGTGTTATCAGGGGACTGGATTTTGGGCATCCCGTGGCCCCCTTTGGCTGGCTATGAGGTAACCAGCACAATCCGGAAGAGAAGCCAGAGAGGCGCCATCTTTGGCATGACTGGGCTGCTTATCCTGACATTACTTTTACTCATTTTATCTCTTTTTTGAGACTCCAATTGCACACATGTACTCTTAGTTGTTTCTATATTATTATCTCTGATATGTTGCCTTTCTCAGGAAGAAGAAGTTATTTTTGTATCTTTAGAGAATGGCTGCTTAGTACTTATAGCTGAACACATAATTTGTCCTTAAAGGCAACTGAATAATTGATATTTATTTTTTTCTTTCTAGCAATGCTACATTTAATTTTTGTTAGTATCAGGGGAAAAATTCGAACTCTTGCCTCAATTATGGCCATCTCTGAACTTTATATTTTAGCTTCAGAGCAAACTCTGAGACTGATGGTACTATAGTTACCTTTTCCTCAATCCAATCCTATTTCTTTGCTGTAGCAGTGCCCAATATATCATCTTTGTATAAATATCTGCTTTTTAAATGGGTTCTCACATGATTCTTACTTTCTGTTATTATTAATCACACTGTTACTCATTTGAATTACTTTCTAGTCACTTGTCTTAGGGGAAGCAGTCATAACTTCTTTGTCTAATTTTCTCTTATAGACTTTCAGAGTTCTTAATTTCAGGTATTGCACTTTGTAATTCTGTAATATCTATTTTATCCTTGATTATGAAATCTAATTGTTGAAAAACTTCACCTTATTTTGTCAATTTTTTATTTGGTTAATATGTTGCTCATAGCTACTTGCCTACAAATCCGATGCTTAGATTATCTATAGGTTTTATTCTGTACGTTCTTATATCTTGGTTATTTGTCACATTTTATATCTGGTTTGGGTCTAGTCATTTTCACTACAAAAATAATTTTATTATGAGTAATATGTTATAGAGCACCTGGATTCTATGATTCTATCCTAAAAGGCATAAAGTTCTGTTCTTGAAGAAAATTAAATAGCCAGCGATTCTATGAAAGCTTAGATTTAGATTTGTTATAGTTCACTTTTTACCTTAGCTCTAGGACATGGTCTTTCCTCTTAAAGACTAACCTAGTTCATTGGAGTCTTTATAGAAAGCTCAATATTCACCGAGGTCTCTCTACCTAGTTAGATTCAGATTTTCATTCAATCATGCAGAGATAGCTAGAGGTCATGTTCATCTCTTCAGGCTCCCAAAGGGCTTTCCCTGCTTAACCTCCCAAGGGCTCCCCATGAGCATGTGCAGTCTGGGAATCATCCATGAAACTAAAGCAAACTTTTTTAGAGATCCTTTTTTTGTGACTCCTTCCTCTCTAACAACCTGCCCCTGATTTCCAAATACTTTGACAACCCAAACTTTAATCTCTCCTTTCCTACTCCCATGAAACTTCTCTGCGTTCTATTTCCTACATAGTTATTGTGAACAGTGTTCTTAGTGAGACGGCCAGAACAAGTGTGGTGTCATAGGAATATTTATGTTGACTGCTTCCCAATAACCTCAAACAATGTATAACGTGTGCACACATATGTACAAATGCATGTGATTATTTGCCATAGAGCGGAAGGTCTTATATCAACTATTCCATCATGACCAGAAACAAATCCCTGTTGCTACTACTTTATTTTATAATTTAACTTTCTTCTTTTTTGAATAATGCTATCCATCTATGTTCATGATATTGTCATGTTTAATTATAGTGCTCTTAACTTTTAAAAAACTGTGCAACCAAGAGACATTGGTTTTATACTACAATAAACAAAGTGTTCATATTTCTTTGAAAGCTCTCTACTATTTCAAGTTTTAAAGTAAGTACTTTTTTTTCTTTTTTGGTACTGGGGAAGCAAAGAAGCCTTCTATTTCCGAGCTATACCCCCAGCCCTTTTTATGTTTTATTCTGAAATGAAGTCTCACTAAGTTTCTGAGTCTGGTCTCAAACCTACAATCCTTCTGTCTCATCTTCTCAAGTACTGGGCGCTCCATCACACCTGGCTGTATCTACCCTGGAGGGGGGCTTTAGCTGATTTTGGGGGAAGTTGTATTTAGGATCAACAAGTTGATCTTAAATAAACCTACCACATTCAATACTTTATGATTCTCTTCAATTTCAATGTAGGGCTATATGTATACTGTTATTGTATTTCACCTGATTAGTTTTGTATGGATGTTTTTCTAGTATAGGACTTGTTGAATCTTAGTCTGTCATGCACTGAAAGAAAATTTGCTAATAGATAAATACAAGTATTTATTGATATTTCAAAACAAAGTGTAGATTGACAGACCAACATAATCCATAATAAGAACTGAAATTTAGCTGCCCCAAAAGAGCTATGAAGCCATCATTAGCATTTAGACCTGCCAGTGACAATTTAACAAGGGCTATTTCTGGCCCAGTGTAAGGTCAGACACTTGATTGAAATGCTAAGGACTGAGAACAGAACAAGGGTGTGGAATTTAGTGATTTGAAACTATTAAAGTCATTTAGTGACATGGACTAAATTAGTCTAATAATTATTTTAAAATTATATATGGTTTGGTTTTATTGTCTTTTGTAACAGCATAATTTTCTCCTTAATTCGAGAAAAATGGTCAATAAACAGTTTAATTTGATGATGATGAATGTTATTAGTATTAAAAGTTATTAAATTAATAAATAGCATTTAATGTTTAATAAGCATACATTTGTGAGTACTGCTATAATATTATAATATCCAAAATCTAAAGAACAAAAAGCAAAACATGTTCTCTGGAAATGTTTGTTCAAGTGAGAGAAACATAGTGATATAATGGTTTCTGATTTAAAACTATTTAAAAATAGAAATATGGAATAATTGAGGCTATTTTTACTAATTTTGCATCTCTGAAAGCAGAACTGTATTCCAAAAATGGTTTCCAGATAGAAAAGTTTTTAAAATATACATAGGAAGTAGAAAAAATTATGCACTATGTTATATGACTACTTTCTAGCTAAAAATGACATACAATGTACTTTTAAAAAATGTTATAGTATAAATTATGAATAAGAAATAGGCTGTCATTTATTGTTAGTGTAGGCAATATCTACATTTTTTCCAAAAGGGGAAGTTCGGAGCATACAGAGCTGAGATCCAAATTTTATTCTGAATGCAAAGCTCTTATTCTTAACCACAATGTCTCAAATTTTTAGTGATTTGTCTGCTTTTCCTAAGATGCATATTTTCTATTCTGTACTCATAGAATAATTTATTAAAATTACGGAGCCCCTGCCTCTTGTAGGACTTTACCTGTTTCTGAAAACATTGTAACATTGTACAATAAGAACATCTAAACAAGGAGCTCTTGGTGAAATGAAAACCAACAAAAAAGTGCCTAAAGAAGCTATAGATTGTTTGCTAATAAGCAGTGTCTCCTATTATCTACCAATTAATTTTCTAATTTCTGTGACATATTGTCATGCATCGTACTAAAAATATCTTCCTCTGAGTAAACAGGTTTCAAATGCCACAATCTTGCTTCCTGCATGAAACAAGCCGACTTCCGCGTGAGTTAGCTTTCCCGGGCATTCAATCTAGTCTAACTTTCAGATGACTATGGCCCCATTAGATATCCGCATGAAAGACCCAAATGAGAACCACCCTGCTGAGCCCAGCCAAAATAGCAGGTAATAAGAAGTTGTCATTTCAGCTGAGCCCAGCCAAAATAATAGGTAATAAGAAGTTGTCATTTTAAGGTACTATGTTTGAAAATGTTTATTATGCAACTGTGTATAACCATAAAAATTATAAAGACATTCCAGGTGTCCCCTCCGCCATTTAGCACTAAGAAGTGTTTGAGGACATTCAAGTGCTTCGTACAAGATCACTTATATAAGAGACCCGATATTTGAAGCAGTAGTATGAAATAGGTTGCTGTTATTATCTTTACTTAATAGATATGGAAAATAGATACAGAGAAGCAACATTACTTGGTGATAATCTCCAGCAAATGGCAACTAATGATTTGCTAAATTTACAGGTCATTTATGTAACCACAGCCCTTGGACTAGCAAAGACTCAGAGTTCTAGGATCTCAGGATTTGAGAAAAAAAAGAATTAAGTTGATCTAGTCTCAGTTATATCCTTGACTTAAGACATGGCAATGTCCTACTATACTCTTTATCTTAATCGCAAATAATAATTTGGCACATTTAGATATGTTTTAATTAATCTCTTTTCTTTTTTACCTCTACTACTTCAGTTTAAACCCTCTTCATTGTTCACCTGAACTTCCTGGAATTTGGCTATTGTTATAAAGGTTGTCCTATGTCTATGCCTTTTTAGAAATTATACTTTCTATTTCTTCCATTTTACGTATGTATTGCATTTATTTATTTATTTATTTATTTATTTATTTATTTATTTATTTGTGCTAGGAACTGAAACCAGAGGCATTTTTCCTCCAAGGTACAAGTATAGCTCTATTTTTAAATTCTGTTTTAATTTTTAAATAGGATCTTGCTAAGTTTCTGAGGCTGGCTTAGAACCTGTGATTCTCCTGTCTCTGCCTCTCATGTACTGGGATTACAGGAGAGTGGCACCATGCTTGGCTTGCACTTACATTTAAAATCTGCAGTAGTTTCACAGAATGATCACAAATGACATCAAGTGATCATGTAGTCAAACCTGCCCATTGTAACCTGCCCATCATGATCTAGGACTCATCAATCCACAAATCACAAGGATGACCAGTCTGAGCACCAGTCTGTCATGATACTGAAGTGCTACCATTATAACCAGGCATGTGCAGCCAGGAGAAACAGGCCAACTGCCTGAGCAGTACGGCCCAGGTCATTCACCACTGCCCACGTCACTCAGAACCATGGTTATAAGTGAAGGACATTTATGATCACTCAGTATAAAAGGGAAAAGGCCACAGTGGGTTAATGAATCATCTTGGTAGATGAGTGCAAGTAACAAATGAATGCATATCCAGTGACATCTTACTAAAAATGTTCCAAATATAATCATGAGGAAAAAAACTCCCAGAGGTCAGAAATTTCAATGATATGTCTGATCATGTCTGATGTGGAGAAAGATATGTGACCAAGATAAGAATATATAACATATATTGGCAGTGGCAATGATAAAAACGTAGAAAGATGAATGATATGGAGGTCTGGAGAGGAGACTTGTGGATAGATCTGGGGAAGTGGACACACACTCTGAAAATTGTTGAACTACGTTTTTTCCCACATCAACTAATATCAACCGTAAAAGACAAGTGAAATAACAGAGTGGACAGGGGCAGTTGATCAGCTGACATAATCCAATCTCTGTCACTGGTGATTTTAATGTGGCACAGTGGGTGCATAGAGTAACCATGGACAAAGGGATACAGACCAAGATGAGACCAGTAGGTCAGCACACGCTCACCCAGGCTGGTCTGGCCACCCTGCCTACTGCACGTGCAATCCACCACCAACAAAGATTACTTAAGCTCCTGTCCTCAAAGAGACAAACAGGTCACTTGGGGACAACTTCCATCCTGGAAGGGGTAATTCTTCATCTTGATTAAAAACAACATGTCTTCTAGATATGAGTTTGTTTTTGTGCACACAAAGCCAGCACTACTGTCTGATGATTCATGGAGTGTTTAATTCATCCAGGTCTGCATTTTACAGTAAAGGAGATATGACTGTAGGTATGTGACCACCCAGTCTGATGATTATATCACAGTCTGCAGCCACCAGAACCCGCCACCCTAATATACTGGCCACACACCCTTTTGTAGGCTGAGCTAATGTATCATTTAAACATATACCGAGAATATGAGCATCATCTTACAGAATACATTATACACCCCAAGTTAAAAATAAGTTTGTGGTATATAGTCGCTAAGGTCTGAGAATCAAAAGGAAAAGATAAAAGAGAGACCATGGATCAGTAATCAATTTGTTTTCTCTCATCTCTAAGAGTAACCTTCATTATGCTGCCCTGTGATACTCAAGTAAGATCTTGTCACCTCCCTTCTTAGATGGCATGAGGCTAAGCTTTTGGAGTAAAGAGTGCTGAGCAGACACTATGGGAGGAGGGAGCTTCTCTTCTGCGTTCTAGTAATTTTCAAGCTATCACGTGGAACGTCAGTGGTATACACTTCAAGAGAGTTTAAGTAGTACTGTGCCGATGGCTCCCCAGTAAATTTCTCACAGTCCCTAGAGGAATTCTTCCAGAAATCTGACCAGTACCCCAATTCTCAGGAACAGATAGCCTAACTGGCATGTAGAAGTCTAATTCAAATTTAGTAACGGGGATACCTCAAAGGGTGGAATCCCACCTCAAAGGACAAGTTATATCTTCTAAATAAGAAGGTATTCTATGAAACTTTCTTCCACAGAATCAGGATTCATGAGTCATTAGAATCACTAAAAACAGAGACAAAAACGACCACTCTTCCATCACAGGGAACAACTTTCTGGTAGAATTTTTCTTTCTGTGCCAGAAATTTTAAACTTCACTGGTTTGGAGGTCTTAATCTTTAAATAGAAAGTCTTTAATCAAGAAGTATAGAAATGTCCCTGCTGCATTGCTTCCTGTTTGTTTCACCTGCACTTTTTTATGCTCTTTCCCATTCTTTTTATGAATTCTGGTGGATTCACTGAATGGTATATTGAACGGTATATATAATTCAGATTTATCCTTTAAACAATGTACAGAGAAATCTGTAGAGTAGTTGAAGAGGATGAGAGGAGAGAATTAGAGGGGAGAAGGGAGACTAAAGAAATAAACAGTTTTGATTTGCATCTCTCTGCAGATGAATGGATTACAAAACTGTGGGATATATACCCAATGGAATTTTATGCAGCCATAAAGAAAAACACAACTACATCATTTACAGGGAAATGGAGGACATTATACTAAGTGAGATTAGTTAGTCATAAAAAATAAGAAATGGGATAATTTCCCTAATATGTGAAAGCTAGGAAGAAATGGGTCATAGGAGGAACTCTAGATGAAGAAGTAGATCCTATAGAGGAACAAATAAGGGGACCTAACTGAGGGGATGGGAGGGAAAGAGGGAAACTCTCTAAAGCACATGTTCTACTTAAACAAACATATCAAACTCAATCACTAAGCCAAGCATGGGTAGTAGGGATGGGGAGGGAATGGGGTGGGGATCAGGTAGGGGCTGATTGGATGATGTGTGCATGTATGTCTACACAAGTCTTTCATCCCATTAAGAAGTATGACTACAATGCACCAAAAAATTAAAAAAGAAATAAACATTTAAATTAATGCTATAACAATACCTGAAGGTATTACTATCAACCTCACTAAGTTGTGTGGGGAAGAGGAGATAACATGGGGTAATATGGAGGCATATACACAAACAGTTGTGTGCGTGTATGTTTTCTAACACATTAAAATTCACTGTAATATATAATTGTAGTGTTGAATATGAGAAATCTTTACCTAACTTAGGATCATGAGGATTTGCTCTTATGTTTTCTTGTAACTATTGAATTTAGGTTTGTTACTCATTTCACTGTCTTCTATCATTACTCCTGTTAAGATGTTCATTGACATTCCTCTTTGTTTTTTTCTATATTTCCCCTTTCCTTTCTTTCCTTTCTTTGTCATTTTCTTTTTCCTCCTGGATGCTTATAATATTTGCACACTTTATCACCAGTTTAGATGTTCCTTGATGTATTTTTCTCCAGGTTTCTTGTGCTTCATTGAGCTACTTGGATTTATAAGTTTTAGTTATATAACATTCATAATGTTCAACCATTATTTTCAGAAAATTCATCCTTTTACTTTGGTGATTACAACTAGATATGTAATACATTATTTGATGTAATCATATTGCTTAATAGTCTCTGATTTTTGCCTAGTCTATTATCTCTTTGTGATTTATTTTGTGTAGTTTCTGATGCTGTGTCTTCAAGCTCACTAATTCTTTTTTTCTACAATACTTAGCTTCTGTTAGTCCTGTGCAATATATTCTTCGATCAAAGATATTGCAGGTTTTATTTCTAGATGTTTAAGTTGGTGTGTCTATTTATTTTTTCCTGTGGTGCTGGGGATGGAACTCAGGCTCATTCTACCTCTGAGCTACACCCCCAGCCCTATTTTTAGTCTATTTATTTATTTATTTATTTATTTATTTATTTATTTATTTTGGTGGTACAGGGAGTGGAACCCGGGGGTTTTATACCTCTGGGTTATACTCCCAGACCTATTTTATAGTTTTTATTTTGAAACAGGGTCTCACTAAGTTGCTGAGAGCCTCACTAAGTAGCTGAGCTTGGCTTCAAACCTGTGCGATCCTCCTATCACGGCCTCCCAAGTGCTGGGATTACAAGCATGCACCACCATGCCCGGCTTTAGTCTTTTTATTTTTGAAACAAGGTCAGTCTCACTGAGTTGCAAGGGGCCTCACTAAGTAGCTGAAGCTGTTCGCAGATGTGATCCTCTTGTCTCAGTTTTCCAAATGCTGGGAAATTACAAGTGTGCACTACTATGCCCGGCGATGTGCCTATTAAAACAATGTTTTATGTTTAATTTAACATGCTCAATTTTCTTTATATTTTGGAAATATGAAGCATGATAATATGTTTTATGCCATTATTTACTATTATATGTGGTTTTCCTAGGTCAGCTTTTATGTATTTGCTTTTGTATCCGTTGTGATATTTTCCTGCTTGTTAACTCTAACTGGGTACCAAACATTGTGTTTGGTACCAAACTGATGTTACCAAACTGATGGCTGAATATTTTTGTTTTTCTAAATGTATATTTTAAGCTCAGCAGTAGAATATAATTACATTACTTGGTGCCAGTTAAATTGTTACTGGTCTAGTTTTGAACTTTACTAGGCAAGAATAGAGCAGAATTTATTCCACAGTTAAGTTTTCCCCTTTACTCATATCAAAATTGTCTTATTATTCTATGCTATGTCTGTGATTTAGAAAATAATTCACACTGGATGGTGGAAACACCATATATCCCTGGCTTTGGTAAGCCTTGAGTATTTTTCTCTTGAGCCATTTTTATATTTTTCTCATTCTTCGGTAGTTTTCTTATTATATGTACTGACCATTGCTCTACTGGAATCTCCAGAGGGCCATTCTGCTGATCTGTACAAACAGTCTACTCTTCTCACTCTGCCTCACAAACCCCATCCGCCTTTATCTTCCCCAGTCTCTTGTCATTTTTCCAATCAGGCTGAAGAACAGCTCCAAACAGAGCTCCTCCTACTCCAGCACCACATCTTGGAAACGTGCAGTGGTCGCGCTAATCATTGGGCTGGCTTCATTTGCTTCTCTTTCTTGGGGGGTCATTTATTATCTGATATCCTAGACCATGAATATTTCATCTCTTATAGTTTGTTTTGTTTTTGATAAGGTGGAAAGCTAAAGTTTGGTTCTTATCATCCCATTTTGACTGGAAGAAGAAGTCTCCAATTCCACTGAACTTGAAGATGGGACTATTACCTGACCAATGGAATTCCTCAGCCACTAAATCAACAGGTAGAAAAAAGGGTCAGTCTATTGGCTGGAATGTGGACTTGAACAACCTAGAAGGAACTGGCTTGCAGGTACATTGTGGGGACAAGAAGAATAATGTCGGAAACCCAGGGGGTATTCCTGGGGACCTTCTTGGTACTAGGTTACTGGAAAATTTCAACCACAACCAATTGATACTATAGAGGACTGAGACCCTTCAGCACTGTGGGTAAAGAAAACAGAAAAAGAATTCAACCTAGCTGAGTTTTTGTTTGCCACACTCTATTTGGACATTCTTTCACATATCTTTAACCCTTCCAAAGTCCTCTACAACTTATAGTCTATCATTTGAAATGTGCACAATAGCATTAAACATTCTCTGAGCATTCCTTTTACCTTACTATTTTAGTTAAAATGTGTGCTTGAGCCGGGCGTGGTGGCGCACGCTTGTAATCCCTGCGCTTGGGAGGCGGAGACAGGAGGATAGCACAGATTCAAAGCCAGCTGCACTGGCTTAAGACCCGGTTTCCAAATAAAAATATTAAAAAAATAGGTCTGGGAGTGTAGCCTGGAGGTAGAAGGGCTTCCAGGAACCCCAGTACCACCACCAAAAAAAAAAAAAAATGTATGCTTGATGGGCAGTTTGGGTTGATGCTTTTTTACCCTAAAACACACTTGTCAAAGATTCTGGCAGTGAGGTAGATGCCCATCTCACTCCATGTCACTGTTTCCAAGGATGCATTCCCCTCCTTCCTAAACCTAGGTAAATATGCAACAAAGAAGATAATGTATACTTCTTTGGAAATAAATGCTACATTATCTGGTTGTAGTAATTATCTAATAATGTCTCAGCATTTTCTTCTCAGTCACTGAAGATTTGAGCACCTGGTCTTACTGTCTCTCTTCTTACTACTAATATTTTACATTAATGTCAATGAATTCCAGGGTAGAGTTTCGATGATATTTCCACACAGTGATATTTCCACAATTTTGGTCTTTTATCACTATGCTTTAAAATATCTCTGTTTTGGCCTTCTCACTCTTTGCTACATTCAAACTTTCACTACCCCGTGACCTCTGAAACATTTTTTGACCCATTGAACCACTAACACACCGTTTACTTCATTTTTCCACTGGTCCTACTCTCCACAGGTTCTAACTTTATTCCATAGACATCTTAAATTCCATTTTTCAGCATTATCACTAGCATTTAAAATTGCTCTCATGTACCTTGTCTCTGTCTCTCTTCATATTAAACAAACAGCAATGACTTCATCCTGCATAAACCCAACTTTGACTGTTATATGATTTGAAAAACAAAACAAAACAGAGGTCTGACATTCTCAACTTAAAGAAGAAAAACCTGGGACAGAAACAGAAGAAGCTGCCAGGACGATAGGAGGAAAATCTGGAAACTAGAAAGTACTTTCCATAATTTATGTCCCTAATAAGACCTTTCAGGAGCACTATTTCTGGAAAAAAAATCTTCGTAAAAAGATGTTCCAAGCAAAATAATCAGTTGTACAAATGCTCCTAAAAATTCAAGAAAGATGTACTATGAGCATTCATCATTCCATCAGCTCCTCCTCCCTTCTGAGGCTCTCCAGGTTGTAACACTGTATGGGTTTTTTGTTGTTGTTGTTGTTTATTTGTTTGTTTTTGCCCTTCCAACCTGGAGAAATTAGCTCTATCTTTGCATCGATGCCTTTTCTTTTACAGCACAGGGTCATTTACCAGGTTCCAGATCTACCTTTGCCAGAGTGAAGAAGAGAAAGGATAAAGGTCAAAATGAGCTGGGAGGGTTAAGAGCTTCTCAGGAGTGAGGTAATAAAAGAAGTCCTGGGTGAGCTTGTGCAGAGGATGGTAGAGACACTAAATGAGAGAGAGAAGATGGGGTCAAAGACAAGAAGGGCAGACAATGAATGCGACCCCTGAGTGACCTCTGCAGCCATGATATGGCACCAAGATATCTGAGGAACTTGTCTTTTGTATGTATGTATGTATGTATGTATGTATGTTTGTATGTATGTATGTGTATGTCTGTAATTTGGTACTGGGGATTAAACTAAGGGGTCCTCTACCCCTGAGCTATTACTCCAGCCCAAATTTTTAAATCTAAACAAGGTGCTTCTAAGTTGGGAGGGTCTCACAGTATTGCTGAGACTGGTCTTGAGCCTGCGATCCTCTGGTCTCAGCTTCCCAAGTACTGGGATCACAGGCATGTGCCACCATGCCCGGCTGCCTGCTTCAAATTAGCAGTGAATTTGCACCACTAGAGAGTTGCACCAACGTTACACCACAAAATGAAGTGAGGCTCAGACATCCTTGAAAGAATTCGAGTTTCATTTACATGTTCTTCATTTTTTCCATCACCAAACCACATAATTCAACGTGATGAAGGGTCTGTCTGAGCACTGAAATTCACTGGTTGATTTCATTTCCTCTAGCATGCTAGTTGAGCCTCGTGTGACCTGTTAGCTCAGGATTCAAAAGCTGAGTCCGGGCACTGGATTTAATTTTTTTGGTGATTCATAGTGATAGCAGATCCCTTCCTCAGAAAGGACACACCCGATCCTTCCTTTGCTGGCCTCTGGAATATCAGTTGTTGGTCACAGCTCTGTCCCTCATTAGAAACTGCCCCCTGACACTAGGTGTCTTGACCAGGATTATACACTCTGCCAAGAGGCAGCTTGTTTCTAATGCTTATCTGATGCAAAGATACAACCATCCAGCCACATTTTCTTGATTTTGGACAACACTGTAGGCCTATATCATTTTCAGCCTTCTATACAGAATTGATTAAAATCTTAGTGTAAGTGACAGTGCATTCAGCTTCCCATCTGTCCAGTCCTGGAGCCTTCCCTCTGTAGAAGTATATCTGAGAGTAACTTCAAAAACTTGTCTTAGAATCTGCACACAGTTTTCATATTACAGTCAATTTCCAGGAAACTCATTTTAAGGGAGGAAACAGGACCTGTTAGTCTTCATTCTGTTATGCATGGTGAGAAAGTACACCTGTAAATTCTTGACTATTTTTCCTGAAAGAGCAGGAGGAAGTTCCAACTCATGTACTACTGTGGATATATTCGTCCAAGATTGAGCAGGCCATGAGGCACATTTCTCAGACAAGAGGAAAAAAAATAATGTCCACTTGTGCTAACATCAAATACAAGGGTCATTAACAATCAGGGGTATTTTATTTCCACCCTGCACCTGTTTGCTGGGGAGAAGTCTTCTTCAGATTGTTGGTACAGCAAATGCAAATGCAAATTCTGACACCTACTGAAACTGTCTTACATAGAAATGGCAGAAAATAAGCTGCTATTTTAGATTTCAATCCATATGTTGGGCAAACTAGGAGAAAAGTTGTGAACTAGTAAGTTTAATGTGTAATTGAGATAAAAGTCTGAGATATTGAGATGCCAAATTCAACAATCCTTTGCTTGGCCTCCAAGGTCTTATCTTTAATGTGCATATTTGTATATTCTCTTGTTCTTGTTAGTGCCCTCACAACGTTACTTTTTTTTTTTTTTTGTGTGTGTGTGTGTGTGTGCATGCCCCTGTGTGTTTTACTGGGAACTGAACGCAGAGGCACTCTACCTCTGAGCTAGAACCATCCTCACAAACCTATTTTATTTTATTTATTTTTATTTATTTATTTTTTTTTTTTTTGGTGGTACTGGGGTTCCTGGAAGCCCTTCTACCTTAGGGCTACACTCCCAGACCTATTTTATATTTTTATTTGGAAACAGGGTCTCCTAAGCCAGCGCGCGCGGCTGGCTTCGAACCTGTGCGATCCTCCTGTCTCAGCCTCCCAAGCGCGGGGATTACAAGCGTGCGCCACCACGCCCGGCAACCTATTTTATTTTTTATGCTGAAACAGGGTCTCACTAGGTTGCTTAAAGTCTCACTACATGGCTGAGACTTTCCTCAAACTTTCAATCCTTGTATCTCAGCCTCCCAAGTACTGGTATTGCAGGTGTGCCTCACCATGCCTGGCTCTTCTTCTTAAATGAGTGTACAAAAAGAATGTCTCATTTGGAGCCAGGAGGGTTGTGTGGGTGAAGGAGGAGAGCTGTGTGCATTGCACTGACAAATCCCATTTCATCCACAATCCTGTTCGCTTGTCTTTAGCAGGAATTTGCTCGTGATTCTCACTTCTGGTGACATTTTTAACACCATGAACAAGACATTATCACTTTCTGTTTAAAAAGAATGTTGAACAAGGCGAAAATTGGACAAAAGTTAGGTTAAAGAATAAACTTCTTCTGTTTTTATTTTATTTTATTTTATTTATTTATTTTTTGTGGTACTGGGCGTGAAACCCAGAGGCTTTCTACCTCCGGGCTACACTTCCAGACCGTTTTTATATTTTATTTGGAAACAGGGTCTCACTAGGTTGCTGAGAGCCTCACTAAGTAGCTGAGGCTGGCTTCAAACCCGTGCGATCCTCCTGTCTCAGCCTCCCAAGCGCGGATTACAAGCATGCGCCACCACGCCCAGCGAAAACTTCTTCTGAAGGACCTATACTAGGTCCAATGTTTTCATAGCATTTTAGGAATAAGGATTGATGTGGCCACAAGTTTCCCTAGATTAATATTCTATGTGCAGTCTCACTACTTTGCTGAGAATACATGTGCACTAAATACAATAAAAAATTGGAATGATGTATCCCAAATTGTCAAATGATTATGTCAAACATTTGAAATAAGATTTATGTTTGCTCAGTGGATGAGTGGGTGTCAAACCCTTAAAACACAGAAAGTAATTCTAATTAATAAAATAAAATTGTTATGGTATTAATAATTTTTCACTAAATTTAGGAAATGTAATCATATATGTGGTATTTAAAATGGTTAATCATGTGGTCTAGTAAAATGTTTACCAATTAACCTCATAATTCCAATGTCATCTGTGACTGATTTTAAATTTGTGACATGCAGTTTAAAAGTGTGTACGGTTTATACTAAAAACACTATTGGTATAGTAGACTTTAAGCTCATAGTTTTTTTTACTCTGGACTTTATTTTCAAGATATTCATTCCAAACACATGTTCATATAATTACTTTCATTTTTTCGAATAAAACATGGAGTTTCTTGTGATGGTATACAACACATGTCTCTCTGTAGGGGAAATATTGATTTGGAGGGTAAGTTTTGTTTTGTTTTGTTTTGTTTTGTTCTTTTGCAGTACTGGGGATGGAACCCATGGTCATTCTATTCCCTAGCTACATTCCCAGCTCTATTTTTTATTTTGAAACAGTGTCTCACTGAGTTGCAGAGGGCCTCACTAAGTAGCTGAGGTTGTCCTCCACCTGCGATCCTTCTGCTTTAGCCTCCCCAAAGCTGTGATTTGACAAGCCACATGAGGAGTGAGCCTCACGGGATACCAATTCTGCAGGTCCCTTGCTCTGGGACTTCCCAGTCTTTAAAACTGTGAGTGATTAATTCTTGTGGTTTATGAATTAGCTCACCTAAGACTTCACAAACGCATCACCACGCATGGCAGAGTAATTTTTTAATGTGTAGAGCTTCTCACAGAATTCACAAGACATCTTTGGTCTCAGTCACACTGTTTTTGACATTTGTCTTTTTCCTTAAAGTTATCACATCGACCAAGAGTATGATCCTGCCCAGTTGTACAAATATCTACACACACACACACACACACACACACACACACACACACACACACCAGAGTGGGTTTCTTCCCTCCTCCACCAATCTGTGGACACAAAAATACACCACATGAGGAATGGACCTCACATACCAATTCTGCTAGTCCCCTGCTCTGGGACTCTCCAGCTTCTGAAACTGTGAGTGAGTGATTCTTGCAGTTTATGAATTAGCCCAGCTAAGACTTTTGTTATAGCAGCCTGAATGGACTGATAGAATTACTCTCTATAAAATGACAGCTCTCATGCCCCCGCCCTGTGTGTATGGATGTTTATCTGCTTCCCCTATTAGCACACAATTTTTGTAGGATGTTTTCATCTTTTGCCTATCTAGAGTTTAGCTCATATTGCATATTCTATTAATAATAACTATATAAAGTAAAGAACAATAAATGAATCTGAGCCTCCCCCTGCCAAGACAGTATTCCTGATAAAGGCAGACAGAATAGCTCCCACTCTCACAGAATTCTACCTCACTCAATTTATTTCACCCCTTTCCTATCTGTGATAAGCAGCGAGAAGAAACCCAAGAAGAAACCCAGACATCATTGATCTTATTAGTCATATTTCTGCTTTGAACTTACCTTCAGGGAGTGGTATGGCGCATGCTCTGCACTCTCCCTAGGCTCTCCTCCAGGTCACCAGGCATGCTCACCACTTCCTTCTACGTGCTCACTGCCAGTATCTTCTATATCCACCCTATACTAACATTCTGCTACAGACAATTTAGGCTTTATTTAGCATGTTACTCAAAATTCACACAAGCCCTGTCCACTGTCTGTCTTTCCAGGCTTCATTCACACCCTGATTCTAAAGCCCACGGCCAAAAGGTTGTATCTAAGGGCATCAACCAGCTCCTTATACCCAAATCTGTATTAGGTATCAGTTACTGCATAACAAAACATCCCAAGACACAGTGGCTTAAAAAAATTATTAGTTGATGGTCTCTTTATCGCTCTCTTTCTTTTTTTTTTTTGTTATTGGATATTTAACCCCAGGGACATTCTTCCTCTGAATTACACTTTCAGTCTTTTTTATTTTTTGTTTGGTAACAGGGTTTACTGAAGTTTCTCAGAATCTCTCTATCCGCTGAGTCTGTTCCAGAACCTGCGACCCCACTGCCTCAGCCTTCCAAGTACTGGCAATACCGTGCTGGGCTAGCTCAAGGTTTCTGTACTAGCATGCTCTAACCTGGCTCTCCATGTTTGGGTCTCCCAAATGCTGTGTCACTAGGACATCTGGGACACCAGTCAGGTCAAGGGTTAGTTGAGGAAGGACTCACTTCCAAGCTCTCTCACTTGATTATTGGAATTGCCTTCCATATAGGCTGCCAGACAGAGGACCATGGTTCCCCACTGGCTACTGACCAGATTTCACTCTGTTATCTGCCACGTGGTCCTCTCTTGAACCAGCTAACCACATAGCAGCTTGCTCCATCATAGCAAGGGAAGAGAGCCAGAGAAAGACAAGTCAGCAAGATCAAAGCTGTAGTTCACTGCAGTCCCATCTCAGTAGTGGATCTCATACCTTGTGCTATATTCCATGGTTGGGTGCAAGTCCCTAGGTCCAGCTCAGAGTGTTAGGGAGTTATAGGAGGGTGTGGCAGCCAGGGAGGAATTTTTTAGTTGCTGCTGCCTGCACAGCTAGTGCATGGCAGATTCAAGATCAGAATGCAGGCCTAGATTCCAGGTCTCACTCTTGATAATCCAAATCTATTATAAACATTCAAATTGTCAACTGTACAGGAGATAGGAGATGTGTGATGAAAAATCAATGTATAAATAATAAAAATTATCTGCTTGACCTATATTGCATGGATCTCCTCCTGAGCCAATGGGAAGTGAATAGTTTTAACTCTTCTTGTCAGTTGGTTAGACTGTTTATATTTAAATAATAGTAAGGTCCTAAATTTCATGTTGGGGTCCTCATGGCCACCTAACTGGGCAAGAAACATAGATCAAAGCTGTTTCTATCACACTGGATATATAGTAGGTTGGATTACTGCTGGGAGTAGTGGAAGAGACCTGTAATCCCAGTACTTGTGAGGCTGACGGAGGAGGATAGCAGGTTCAATGCCAGCCTCAGAAATTTAGTGAGACCTCAGCAACTTAGATAGACACTTTAAAAATAAATAACAAGGTCTGAAGGTGTAGCTCAGAGGTAGAATGCCCCTGGGTTCAATCTCCAGTACCTGACTTGCCCCCAAGAAAATGTTGGATCATTGAACAATCTCTGAGATTCTTTGTTAATTCTCTTCTATTCAAACATTTTTTCTATGAAAGGCCAGGCAATAGTTATTTTAGGCATATTGTTTGCCTATGACTATTTATTTGTTGAAATTTAATTCTCATTTTGAGGCATTAAGAGGGTGATAACTTTACATTATTTAGAAGTAAAGCCTCTGGGAAGTGATCAGCATTGTATAAGGTCATCAGAGTGGAGCCCCATCATTAGATCCTGGTGTCTTCAGAAAAGAGGTCAGAAGAGACACAGATATACACCATACTTCCTATCCCTCACCATGTGATGTCCCGTTCCACTTGGGGATTCTGCCAGTAAGAAGGCCAACAACACTAGGTGCAGGCCCTCTTGGACTGAAACTATGAGCCAAAATAAAATTTTTATTTTGTAATTCTCAGTCTGCAGTATTATGTGTGATAGTAGCAGAAAACAGAATAATATATGATCCAAGAAGACAAATATTTTGTCTTTGTATTGAGAAAGCATCTGAAACAAATCATATCATGGCTGTGTTTATCATCAGAACAAAGTGGATCAGAAACAAGATTTGGTCAGTGGGTTGTAGTTTTCAAAATCCTGCTTATTAAATTGCTTATTAAAAGAGAGCACACACACACACACACACACACACACACACAGGTAGATAGTGAGAGAGAGAGAGAGAGAAATTATGTTATTCATGAAATAACATTATTCAACAAATGTTATTCATGAAATAACATTATGCAGGATACTTAATGGAATACAAAATGTAAACAAATAAAAAGGCAAAACATAATACTATGCTATCAAATTGAGAGAAACTGACTCTGTGTCAGATATGGAAAAAATTATATCAGTGAAAAGTTCATAAAAGCAAACCGTATTTTGCTCATTAAGAGTCACAACTCAAGAAAAAATGTATAAAGCCACCTTCAGCACCTTTATTAGAATAAATAATGAATTCATGTGAATTTGTTGTGAATATATAACATTTGCATAGAACGATTAGCCCTTGAAGGAGACATATCTATAGTGATTAAATGTGTACACACAAATCATTTGATATTCCTTCCTTCAAAGAGAGTAGAAACTAACTGCAACCTCCCTGAATGTGTGGCAGACTTATGAGTCACTTCTACTGTAGAATATGGCAGAGATGATGCTTGGTGACATCTAAGAGAGCAGAGCACAAGGAATGGCTATTTGGTTATTTGCTTTAGAGGAAGTCTTCAGTCCCGTCATAGTGATGATACTCAAGTATCCTTGGAGAAGCCTAGTAAGGAATATAATATTAATTTATTCATGAAATATATAGACATTTGGTTATATAAAGCAAAATTCTATAACTGAGGCCTTGCACAAACACCTAGTACTCAACTTGATCACCATATGAATAACCTACTTTGGAAATGAAGTCACCAGCCCCAGACAAGCTACCCAATGACTCTAGATACAGTCAAGGTCTATAGCCCCATGGGATCCTAAGCTGCGAGTTGCTGGCTAAGCCACTTATAAATTTCTGAGCAATAGAAATTGAAAAAATAATATGTGTTTATTGTTTTATAAGCCACTAATTTATGATGGTATATAGTAACTTATAATTATTAACATTATCTTAAGTATTCTTAAACTTGTTTTGATTAAAGACTCATGTTTTGGGGTGAGCCAGACACCTGTAGGAAGTTTTAAGGATTAGAATTTATTTTATAAGTAGTTTTGGCTTTCAGGTATCCAAGATGAGGTCTCATGGGAGAATTTAGTTCCAGGGTCCTTTGAAACCATATTTTATGGGAAACTGTTTTTCATTTTTACTTTAAACTCAGTGAGATCTTTTATATAACCACTAAGAAGTATGTTAAATATCACCATTTAAACCTCTGAGATTAAAACTTAGTTGTGAACACACTGCAGGACACTGGATCAAGGAACTCCCAACATGGTGTTTATTCACAGGCTACCATTCATATGTGTTATATTCTGCACAATTTAATGTCATTTTAAAGAGAAACTTAAACTAATTTGCTTTAATTAATAACTGAATGTCTTAAATTAGATAGTAGGTGCTTTCTAAATGAATCATTGGTTTGAGTCCTGAAACCATAATTTTGGACACCTAATTGTTAGTAGTGCTATTTCCATTGTCAGAAAAAATCATAAACAATTATACCAATGTTACTGCAAAAGAGTTGAGGTTTTATATATTTCTGTTACTGTCATGTTTCTATAGAAACAGGGTCTGAGAAAATCAGTGATAAGTTTGACTCCATCATGTCAATCTTCTTTACACACTATACATATGTGTATATACATGGGTTTACCATTATACATACATACATACACGTACATTTATATGTACATATAAGAATGCATATATAAAAAATTTTACATTGTTAACAAACAGTCACATCTTCTACATAGATATGATTTGAGAAAGCCAACTAACAGCAACATGGCAAGCAAATTCACTTTAATTTTATGTCACAAAATTTTCTTTCTTTAAATTGATAAAAGCAGATATGGTCTGCATAAAATCCCAGTTCATAGCTTATAATTTAATGACACTGAAAACCACATAGAATTTTGCTTTATTTAATCAAGAGTCCATATATTTCATGAATAAATTAATATTAAATTACTTAGAAATACTTTTACAACTTATTACTTTTCAATGTTATTACTTTTTTGGAATGTGCATAATTTAAAGTCTTCATTATTATTTCTGGGTCACAACTTGGCATATTTAAAGTCACTTGACATTTTAAATCTGTAGACCTGTAAAAGTATCTGGTGAATATAATTAATTTATGCACAGGGATTTCTGTTTCTAAAGTATGGCGCTCGCTGAAAAGTAGCATCTTACATCTTTGGCTATCTTTCAAATGCTGCATTTTAACAGAAAATTACTTCATAGGTTCTAACGACTTTTTAAATGTATAATTTCATATAAGGATGTCAAATTCTTTCAGAGAATAATGCGTTTAGCATTGTTTTGGAATATGGAAAGGTTGTAGTAAGACATGTTTCAGCTCATGTGGAAGGTGAAGCCAGAAGGTGGCTGAGGTCCTCTGCTGAGTTTTTCTCTGTATCCTAAGCTGTAGGACGGGAGAGCAATGACAGGAGGTCCTTTCCAGCAGAGGTACAGTTGAGGTTCTTCTGTTCCTAGAGTTGCTAAATATTTCCTGTTTGGCTAATTTAATGAATGATATTCCTGTGATTGTTACTCCTTCCTGGGCAATGACTTCACATTTGGCACTTCATTGAAGCTTTAGAATCCTACAAGACAAGAACCATTCTTTTTCTGATTTTACAGAAGATCTGGAAATCAACTCCAGCCAATTTCACCCCAGGGTTTTGTGTTTTTTTTTCCTTAAGCAGTGTATATGCTACCTATTAATACAAGTCACTTAGTGAACTCAGTTATTACCTATTTAAGCAGGTCGATTATTTCTACTTTTTAATATATGCTTTTATTGGTGCTTTGTAATTATGTACCATATTGAAGCTCAGAGTAAGGGAAAGATACATGCACACAGCACTTGGTGTGTTTCCCTTCAGACGTTACCCTGCTCCCCCACATTCCTATTATTGAGAATGGTACTGCAATGTCATGTATGGACACAGCATTATTTAAACTGTTTCCTTCATCAAGTCTCCTTTGGTCCTCTCCACCTTTCTCTCCCTGTCCCCTTCCACTCTTCTACTGGTATCTCTCTTATTTTTCTGAAATTTCTTTCATTTCCCAATATCTTTTCACTTTTCACATATAAGAGAAACATAACACCCTTCATTTCCTGAAGCTGGCTAATGACATTTAGCATACTATTCTCTAATTATACCTATTTTTTTGCTCTTCTATATGACTGAGTAAAATTCCATTGTGTTAACAGGGTGTGGTGGCGCACGCTTGTAATCCCAGCATTCCAGAGGCTGAGACAGGAGGATCGCGGTTCGTGGACAGCCTCAGCTACTTAGCGAGGCCCTCTGCAACTCAATGAGACCCTGTTTCAAAATAAAAAATTAAAAAAAATAATAGGGCTGGGGACTTCGCTAAAAGGTAGAATGCCCTGGGGTTCTATCCCTAGTACTTCAAAAAAAAAAATTCCATTGTGTGTATATACTACAACTTAATAATCCATTCATTTGATGATGAATACCTAGTGAAAAATGAACACCCATGTTAATAGCAGCAAAATTATGACTATTTATACTTTAATCAATACAACCTGTGGATTGAGTTAGATCTTTTAAACCAACTCAATGGAGCCCTGCACCCAATACTATTTATTTGGTTAATGTTTCATATCTATGCATTAACTATCAATTTTAATCAATTATTTAATATAAGAAATCAGCATTAGCATTTACTTTATGAAATAAAAATGGAGAAAAACACAAAAAATATTTAGGCCTTAAACATTTTATTATATTTTGCTTCTCCTTTATTTTCCATTCACAATTGAATGGCCTAAATTGGCTACGAAAATAATACAACGTCCTTTTAACATCTTTCAATACTTTTTTATTTTCTTCAAAGGTTTTTTATGCCTTTTGTTAGATCTTTACTAGAAACCTTTTTAAAAAAACTCTTTAAACTACAGATTTAAAATTACATTTTACTTTTGTATAATGAGGCTTAATACAGCATGTGTGCTAATATGTAGACTATATTACTAGTTATTGAACCAAGATCTCCTACTGACACCTTCAACTCCAACCCAGCACCGCAATGGTGGATCCCTTCATTCTACTTGGATTATTTCAAATTCTCTCTCAAACCATCTTTCATCATCTTTAGTACACTTGCTTGTTCAATCCCAGTATGGATGTAGATAAGTTTCAGAACAGCCAACTCATACTCCTTGCAAACAAATCAACTAAAATAGGGCTCATGACTTTAATTTCATCTTTAACATTGCAATATATAGTCAAATAACATTTTGCAAAGTTTCTTAGAACTGTTCTTTTCTTCCTTACAAAATTAGAAAGGCCATTCTATTCATTTTTATTACACTTAGCTCCATTTGTCACAATGTACAATCCATCTGGAATTCCACTGAATTATTTTCATTTGTGTCTTGGTTGGTTTTTCGATTTTTTTTCATAGAATACAGTTCATTCTTTGTGGTGTGAAGCTCTGTGGGTTTGGCAAACTTCAGAGTTTTAAATACAGCATCACTGGGCCATACAGATTTATTACATTAAAATTCCTTACTGCTTCCCCTTTAGTAATAAAGTATTTCCTGCACTAGAACTCTGACTACCTACCATACTCTGCTTTCCCTCTCTATAGTACTATTGCCGCTCAAGCATGTCATATAAATTAAAAATTAGAATGTGTCCTCTGGGGCCAACTTCTTTAATCTAGCAAAATGAATTTAAGACTCATCCATGTTGTATAAGAATCAATATTCAGTTCCTCTTTACTGCTAAGTAGTATTTTATAATATGGCTTTACCAGTTTTTTCACCAGTTAAAGGACATTTGGGTTCTTTCTAGATTTTAGTGACTATAAATACAGCAGCTAAATTTTTTACACGGGTGTTTCTGCAAGCATACATTTTTATCTCCCTTGGAATAAAAAGGAATGTGTATGTTGGATCATATAGGCAAGTATATACTATATTTATAAGAAAAAATGAAGATGTTCTCCTACTTAGTAATGCAGTTGTGCCTTCTGGTTGATTCTCCTTCTCACCAAAAGTTGGTATCAAAATTTATTTCTCTGATTGGTCATGATGAACTACTTTCTTGATGTAGTCTTGAATAAGAAATGCTATTATTTTATTGAGAATTTTTGCATCTTATGTCCATCAATGATATTGGCCTGTAATTTTCTTTTCTTGTATATTTCTATTTGGTTTGTGGAATAAGGTGATGCTGGTTTCATAGAATGTGTTTGGTGGGTTTCCTTCTTTTTTATATCTTGGAATAATCTGAGGAACATTGGACTTATTTCTTCTCTGAAGCTGGAAATCTTTCTGGGCCTGAACTTTTCTTTGATGAAAGACCTTTTATTCCTGCTTTGATTTCTGCTTCCTAATGGTCTGTTTGGGTTTCCTCTCAACACAGTTTAGGTAAGTAACAGGTGCAGCATAATTTACCATAGCCAAATTATGGAACCAGCCTAGGTGTCCATCAACACATGGATGGATCACAAAACTGTGGTGTATACAGGCAATGGAATTTTACTCAGCTACAAATAAAACCCAAAGCACACCATTTTCAGGAAAATGGATAGAACTCGAGAATATTATAATAAGAGAGTATAGTTAGTCTCAAAAAGGAATAGATGTATGTTTCCTCTTATATGTGAAAGCTAGAGAGATATTTGGAAATAAGGACAGCATCAGATAGATGAGCAGAGAATCCAGGGTAGTGACTGAGGAGGATTAGGGAAGGGAGGAGAAGGAGCATAGTCATAAAGAATGTAATAGTTGAAATAATGTTATGAATGTATATAAAAAAACAATGATAATCTCAGAGACATTCATGGGGAGGCTAAAGGAGGGAAGAGGGACCAAGAGGGTTGGGCATCAAGAACTATGGGCATGTATTTTTCTGACAATATATACTTCAATGTAATGTAAAATTACAGTGTGACCAACAATTATTTTCCTATCTCTTGCCAATTTTCAATTGAGGTGAATGTTTTTTTTATAGGCAAATGGTTAAGAGTTCCTTATATATTTTAGATGTAAATTATTTTCATATGTGCAGTGTGCATGCTTTATTCCAGGCATGGGTTGCCTTTGCATTCTTTCTAAATAGTGAGTATTGTGAAGCAACGCTCAAGTCCAATTTATCAATATTTTTTCAGTGGACCATGCTCTTCTTTTCATATCTAAAAACACTTGGTGGCCGGGCGTGGTGGCGAACGCTTGTAATCCCCGCACTTGGGAGGCAGAGACAGGAGGATCCTGCAGGTTCGAAGCCAGCCACGCTGGTTTAAGAGGCCCTGTTTCCACATAAAAAAGTATTAAAAAATAGGTCTGGGAGTGTAGCCCATGGGGGTGTATCCCAGAGGTAGAAGGGCTTTCAGGAACCCCAATACCACCAAAAAAATAAAAATCAAAAATCAAAATAAAAACACTTGGTGAATGCACAGTCACAGAGTTTCTGCATTTCCAGGAATTTCTGTTACTTCCAGGAATTTAATAGTTTTATATTTTAGATTGATTCATTAACTCATTTTTTAGGAAAGTTTAAAGTTTATCATTTCTCCATGTAGATGTCCAGTTTTTCCGTATCATTTTCTGAAAAATACTATACAATCTTCATAGAATTGCTTTTGTACATTTGCAACATCAGTTGGTCATATTTGTATGCACTGACTTTTTTGTTTTCTATCACCTTACAGTAGAATGTCATTTTTTTGCCAAAATTATTCTGTCTTATTTATTTTAGCTTTTTGGATATTTTTAGAATTAGATACCATGAATCCTTCAGATGTAATTTTCTCATTTTATTCTTTTAATTTTTATTTCCACATTAATTTTAGATTTAGCTTGTAGTTAGATAAAAATGCTTATAATATTCTGATTGGGACTGTGTTTATCAATAAATTAAATTGTTCAAATTGATGTCTTAACAGTATCAAATCTTTCAGTTCATAAACATGGTATATTTTTATTGATGTGCATTTTATTTTATTAATTTATCTTTCAAACTGTGATAGGCTTCTACGTATATATTTTACATTATTGTGTGCTATTAAACATAACATGTTTATTTACTTCAAATTCCAGGTGTTCTATTCTGTAGAAATATGGTTGACTTGGCATATTGTCATTGCATTCTATAATCTTGCTAAACTCACTAATTAACGGTACGATCCTAAATTCTTAAAATTTTAGATGTAGACAATCATAATATCTACAAATAGAATCAGTTTTATTTCTTTCTTTGCAATTTATATGTTTTCATATTTTTATCATTTTGCCTGATATAGGGCATCAGATGTGATATTATAAAAGAAAGACAAGTACATATATCTTTATTTTTTTCCTTATGTTAAGGAGAAATTGTTTCAATTATACATGTGGCCAATTGTATAATACTATCCACTGATTTACTAATTTGGATTATTCTACTACTCCTCTGTACTCTTTTCCCCCTCTCTTTCTTTCTCTCTCATTTTCATTTCATTTTTCTTTTTTATAATGGAGATTGAAATTAAGGGTATTCTAACTCTGATCTATATCAGCAACATTTTTCGCTTTTTATTTTGAAGCACTGTCTTAGTATGTTTCTGAGGCTAGCCTTGAACCAGCAGTCCTGTCCCAGCCTCCCAATTACTGGGATTACAGGCATTTATCATCTCTTCTCTCTTTGTGCTTCTGATAGGGTGTTTCTATTAATATGTCTTTAGTTTCACTAATTCCTTTCTTTTCTATGTCCAGATTACTGATGAGATCTTTCAAGGGATTCTTTGTTTCTTTCCCCTATGTTTGATTCTCTGAGTGAAGGTATTTAATAACTGTTGTCTTTGTGGCTTTAACTCATCCTGTGGCTGTGGTCGCCTCTCTCATGAAATTTATGACTCTGCTGTAGTGCTCAGGTGGCACAATCAAGGCAGGGAGGGTCAGCAATCACTAGTGCTGAGTACATGGAAGACCAGGTTTCCCATATAGTCTCTACTGGTGATACCACAGAGCAAGGGAAGTTCTGTGAGTGGGCCTATTACTATTTTGGGGAAAATATAGACCAAAGATAAGGAGGAAGAAACCATCATGAACTAAATTTGTGAAACTAGTATTACCCTGATACTATGCCAGACCCTTAAGACACATAGAAAAACTATATACCAATATACTACATGAATATGGATACAGGATTCCTGGAAAAATATTAGCAAGCAGACTATATTTAGTAATGTAGAAAATAACATACTTGTAATTTTAGTAACAGAAAAAGAATCATACACTGTGACTAAGTACTATATAAAAAGAATTTTATATAGCAATATATAAAAAGCAATTGAGAATCACACATCATGACTAAGAGAAGCTTATTCCTGGAACACAAGACTGATTTGATACTTGAAAATCAATCAGTGTAACTCACCACATTAACAAGTTACAGAATAAAAATTATTACTTTTATCAATCAGTGAAAGAAAAGCATTAGATAAAATAAAATATTAATTTATGATAAAATATAGGAATAGAAGAAATCTCACAGGGCAAAAAGTATGAAGTTTTCATACTTTTCTTTTAGACTTGGGGTAAGGAAAGGTTTCCCCTTTCTCATTACTCTTCCTGACTCTAAATTTGTAAGCTACAGCTATTTTAATTAGGTTACAAAAGGAAGTGAGTCAGAAAGTAAGCAATAGCATTTAAAATTTTTCAATGTTGTAACTGTCTATATAGAAATTCTTAAGGAATCTAAAAATAGAACATTTTAGAACTACTAAAACAGTAAGGCAAGTTTTTAGGATACAAGAGCAATGTACAAAAATCAATTATACATCTATAAATAAAGGATATGTGAACATTAAAATTAAATGTTTATGTTATTTACAATTATACCAGAAGTGAAATGCTTACAATAAAACATATACAGAACTTATACTATGTAACTTTAATAAATCCAAAGAGCTAAATAAACATAAAGATAAAATTTGTTCATGGGGTCGAAGGCTCAAAATAGTAAGGTATCAATTTTCTTTACAATGGTATACAAATATAATGAAGCATCAAAATTCCAGCAAGATATTTTTGAAGAGTATGTAAAATTTTTCTAAAAATTAGAAGATACAAAGAAAAGAAAATAACTAAAACAATTTTTAAAAAGAATGTTGTTCTGTATGTCTCCTGTTTGTGTATGTCCACTTCTCTTTCCATGTTTGGTAATTCTCTGAAATTATTTATCTGAATAGATTATGAATGCCCTTGGTCTGTACCTCTATCCCTTCTTCAATGCCTTTTATCCATAAATTAGAACATTTTATGTTGTCCCATAGTTCTTGGATGTTTATGATTTGTTGCTGTGATGACTTCTGTATGCTCACTGTACTTTTGGTTTTGATGAACTGTCTTCTAACAGTGATATTCTATTTTCCATTTCATCTAATCTTCTAAAATTTCTTTTTATTTGTCTTCATTTCATTTATTATTGATTCTTTCATTTCATTCCAGACCTCTTTCTGATTCTTTCTTAATGTCTTCATTTCCTCTTACATTTCCTGTATATTTGCTGTGAGGACTTTCATCATATTGAGGATCAGGATTTGTAATTCTCCTTCTTGCATTTCTTGTAGGTCAGTATTCAAGATTTCCCTAATTTCCTCACTGTTCAAGTTTTTATATTTTTAGGGATCTCAGCTTTGTTTTTCTGATGTCTTGGCATCTTCTTTTTTGTGTGTGATTCTCTGGGTAATCTGTCAGATCTAATCTTAGCAGTAGGAATTTAGAAGTGTCAACAGGTTTGTGCATAGGTAAGCAGTGCTTTTCATAATGGTTATGGTTGGGTAAAAGGGAATGAGTTGGGGTGATGGGTACAGAAGTCAGGTAAAGTAGAAAATATAATTAAGTTGAGTAAGGATTTAAGTATAATAAGGTAATATCTGGTTAAGAATGAGAGGTTAGTTAGTAGAATTCTTGCAGTTGGTAGAGTATTTATGTATAGAGATATAAAATAGCTTGAATATAAAACAGGGAGATACAATAAGGAAAAACATTTTGAGAGAAAAGCATAGATAGGCTAGAGTGAGGATGTTTCTAAAAGAAATGGGGGGAGAAGCAAAAAAGCATGCATGAAGTAACAAAACAAGTTACAAAACTAAAAATTGTAAATCAAAGACATAAAAGAATCAAAAGAAAAAAAGTATAAGAAAAAAAGAACAAAAATAAAAAAGAAAAGAACAAAAAGAACTAGTGACAGTGTGAGAGAAAAAATACCAGCAGTCTTGATAATTTACATATATAGGCCCCGGGCCCATATAATACCTGTATATCTGTTCACTGTGGAGATTCTGAAGTATATTCCAATATCTCTCATTTGCTCAATAACCTATTGTCAGCTTTTGGACATACTTTATGAGTGTTTGTGCCTCTCTTTCCCCACCTACAGCCTTGTGTTTAGGTGTCAGGGTGTTGGGTGTTACTATTAATCAGTAACTTGTAAACTCAGGGTTCTGTGTTTCCCCACCCTGGGCTCTGGGCTTTCCAGCCTTGTGCTTTACACCCTTCAGCCCTGGGCTCCAGGGCCTCCCCCCTCTGTCCCTGGCTCTGCTTTCTCTGCCCTGGGCTCTACCATCTCAGGCCTTGTGCTCCGCGCCTTCCCACCATGGGCCTGCACCTCCCCATTCAAACCGGCAGAGGGCATCCAGTGTAGTCTTGGAGTGATCCCCTGTGACCCTATGCAGGCACAGTGCCTTGAGCACTATGCCTTTCCTGTGTCTCTGGAGGTTCTACCTGGACTAGGGTATGGGCTGCTAGGTCTTAGCCCGTCAGGCCTGCACACCTGCTCTGGGTGGTCTTCCTCTGAATGAGGAGTAATGCATTCAGTTTCCTTGCTGTCCTGTGGGCCAGGTCTCTGAAGGGCACAGTGCACCACTGTAGTTGCTGCCTCTGGTGAGCCCCTGGGCTTTTGGGTCTTTTTCTGTATCCCTGAAATGTTGTGCTGGTCACCTAAGATGTTGGAGTTCTGCTGCCGCTTTCTGCACTTCAAGATCATGGATTTTTTGTCAGGATTTCTTGGGGCTGCAGCGCAGAAGCTGGCAATTGTGATTCGGGTCTGTTTCATGAGATGTTGCCTGTTGCCATACAAGGTCAGTCACATGCTCAGGTTTTTTACAGTGGATCTCACAATCAGAGTACTGAATTTTCTTCTACTGTGCTAGGTTCCATCTAAAACAGAGTTGCAAGCATAGAGAAGTCAAATAACAACAAACGTTGGTGAGGCTGTAGCGAAAGAGGAAATCTTTTACACTGTTGGTGGGAGTGCAAACTAGTCCAGCTGCTATGGAGATCAGTATGGAGATTCCTTAGAAAAGTGGGAATGCATCCACCATATGATCCAGCTATACCACTCCTGGGTATCTTTCCAAAGGGGTTGAAATCAGAGAACTACAGTAACATATGCATACCCATGTTCATAGCAGCACAATTCATAATAGACAAAATATGGAACCAACCTAGGTCTCTGTCAATAGATGAATGGATTGCAAAATTATGGGAAATACACACAATGGAATTCTACTCAGCAATAAAGAAGAACAAAGTCACATCATTTGCAAGAAAATAGAAAGATCTGGAGAACGTTATGTTAAGTGAGATTACCCAAGCACAAAAGAAAAGGAACATATTTTTTTCTAATATACCAAAACTAGGGAGTATTAGGGATAGCAGAGGGACTCCAGATAATGGAGGAGAAACCTCAGCAAAGCTATAAAGGAAGGTAAGGAGAGAAAAAAGGCTGAGGTTGACTGGAGGAGCTACATTCAAATATTTGTACAAGTGTGAATGTAGCATGGTCAACCTGGACACTCATTGTTGGGAGGGGAAGGGGAAGGGGCAGAGGGCACCAAGCACTGTGTGAATGTATGCCATTTTCCATATGATCCATATAAAAAAATTAAAAAGGTTAAAAAGGAATAACAAATTGGAAAAAATCAGTTTACTAAATTTCAAGAACTTACATATACATTAGAATATGGCTCAACCTTAAAAAAGGGGTATAACTGCCTTTTGTTGCATCATAATGAATTTAAATAAAATTATTGTAACAGAATAAGCTAGGCACAGAAAAATACTGTATGATCTTACTTAACTGGGAATATTTTACAAAAGCCAATTATACAGAAACAGAAAAGAGAATGGGAATTACCATTCAGGGGCCTGAAGAATGAAGAAGTGGGAAGATATTTGTCACAGGACATAAACTCACAGTAATGAAGGGTGATTAATTATAGATTCATAAAGTAGAGTAGGTATTCCACAGTTAATAATATTATATTAGTGTTATATAATAACAAAAAATTGGAATCGGGAGTGGGGTTGTCACTGTGACTAGACCTGGCAATGTAATTTATAAGTTTTTGAAACTGATTTGTAGGAAGAATTTGGAATATTTTGGAGAGACAGGCTCTAGAAACTTAGAACGTTGTAGCTTAAACTCTGGAGACGAATACAAACAATAGACTATGTTCATGAGGTTTCAGAAGGTTATGAGAACTCGGGAAATAGACTAGAGGCCACATGTATTACATTCTGAAATATAATTTGTCTATATTTTACTCACATGCTGAGACTCTATAATACTATATTTAAAGATAATAAATTTACTCATTGCCAGATAAATTTAAAGCAGAATAGCGTTCAGGGTACACCGTGTGGCTTTTAGATAGATTTATGATGAAATTTGGAAACAAAAAACAGAGAAGGATTTTTAAAACTATCAGTTTGGCCAGTAAATAGCACATTTAAAGTTGGAGCAAAGAAAAGTGTCGATGAAGAAATTACTGCTATTAGAGAGAATTCAAGTACTTTTTAGAGAGACATTAGGCAGTATACCTTAAGAACGCCTTAATAATTTAATTGGCTATACACCATCCAGCACAGACTCAAGGGTATAAAACATAAACTCATTTGAAAGAGTTTGTTTTGAGAAGAGAGTACCAAAAGGTTATTATCTCTTGTTGTACCACATTTAATTCTCTGCATATACCTTAGAGTTTGTGTTTTCTCCACGATGGGGAGAAGATGGCATCTAGGTGAGGCCCTGCAGGTAGCTGAACCTTAGGATATCTCTGCAGATTTCTAACGAAAGCTATTTTCATTTAAAGAGGCCTATTTAACCTCTTCCCAGATGCTTCAGGTTTTGTCCCATTTTAGGCCACCTGCTCCTGTAGCTACCTAACAAGACAGCAATATGCAAAAGTAAAAGAGTGAAGCTGCAGGTGCACTAGAGATCTTAAGTTAAGAGGTGCCAGGAATGCGGAAGGCCACCCAAGGAAGTTGCAGTCAGCAGGCAGACCAGCCCAATAAAGAAGCCACATGGGAAGTTTGCCAGGTCACAAGGATAGGAGTGTTTCAGCTTTTGGGACCACACATACCACCACTGTGTGCCCTAGATATGGGAGGTTGAGCTACAGGTTTTAAAGTTTTCCCTGGTTGGTTTCCATCTTAATTTCAAGTAACTGATACTTCGGAGAATGATTAAGAGGAAACAGCAAATCTAGCTATATAATTGTTAAGAATGCAATTATGTGGCACATGCAGAGGAAGTCTGTTCACTGAGGAGAAAAAAGTCATGTAAAGTTAAACTTCTCTTCCTGTGTGTGCGTGTGCGTGTGTGTGTGTGCGTGCGTGCGTGTGTGTGTGTGTGTGTGTTACTGGGAATGGAACCCAGGGACCTTCTACCTCCATGCTAAACCTCCAGACCTACTTTATATTTTATTTGGGAACAGGGTCTCATTAAGTTGCCAAGAGCCTCACTAAACTGCTGAGGTTAACTTTGAACCTGTGATCCTCCTGTCTCAGCCTCTCAAGTACTGGGATTACAAGCATGTGCCACCACGCCTGGCTAAATTGAAATTTCTAAGAATGCAGTTGTTAATGATTGTAATGTTTTACATGACTGATAATACCTTGGACAATTTTACTTTGTGTTTTATCCATGCCAAATGAATTTTGGGGGTGTGATACTAATATTTCCTTTTCTCTAAAATTGCCTATGAACATCGAAATGACAGTTTAGGCAGTTTCATATACTAAAGTTAGGTTTTCCACTGTAATAATTGTGTTCATTAATTGTATATTTAGCTTTCTATTTCAGTTTTTAAATACTGGAAAATAAAATATGAATAGTAACAGCTTATATATAATTATTAGAAAGAACAGAAAAACTTTGCAACTCAGTGAGATTCTGTTTCAAAGTAAGGAATAAAAAATAGGACTGGGGTATAGCTTGGAGGTTGAATGCCCCTGGGTTATATCCCCAGTACTGCATAAAATAAGTAACAGTTTAATTTTTCATCATTTTAATATTTGTTCTCTAAATTTGTAGAAAAAGCTCCCTTAGTACATAAATATTTATAACTTCAAGTTTTTAAATTATGTAATTGAATGTTTTTTAAAATCACATAATAGTTTGGAATCTTTTTATTCAAAATAACATATTTACACAAATAATAGGATATATGACTTTAGATAAAAGTCACTTGAGTTTCAATTTTTATGAACTAATCTGTTTAGAAGAGGGTTTTTTTTTCAGCCTGTGTGTCAAAGATGCTATCTTATACTTTTACTTTTGATACTTTACGATGTCAAAATGTCTTGATATACAGAGCTTTTCATTACCAGCCTATCATTTACACAAGATTAAAATCATGATATATCTGTACATAATAGCATTTCTTATTGAAAAACATATTTCCTTCTTCTTTTTCTGTCTCCCTGGTTTTGTTCTGCTCCTCTCTTCTCTCTTTTTATTAACAATAAGTACTTTGTATTTTGATTCTGTGATTACAGAGTACAGCTCTTATTGTAGTGTATTTTTCTCTAATTATACAAACTACCAACTTATACAATTTTAGCTCAAACTTCGGGATTTGGGGGTGACAAATTTCAAAATGTCTACTTCAAATTGCTGATTGTTTTAAAAAAATGTTTCTTCTTAGAATTATATAATGTGCACTTTGCTTGAAGCTACAATATTCTATTGTTATCAGTAAAAATTATTTACTGTGAAAGTTAATGGGATGACTACAGATTTTTGTACAACACTTTCTATATTTTTCAGTGTTTACTATATTTTTATGACATGATAGCAAGTGTAACAAAATTCTCTCACAAATCCCTTGATTTTGAAGAATGCTATATCATTAACCATCATTTGAAACAAAATATAATGATGTAATATACATGCGATCTCTGATGCCACTATACAGTCCAATTTGATGGAAAACATCATATCTGAACTTAATCACTATTTGGTTAAATTTCATGGCTATTCATTTCCTTTATAAAATGCTCTCACCTTAAAATAGGGAACATTCTTTCATTTCCTTTCTTTGCCTGAAATAGTATTTAGTCATTGGTATTTTTAATCCTAAAGCACATAAAATCACTGAACAGGAAGAAAAAGGTCTCAAAATACCTTAAATTCTTGCCATTTAAGGAGTCATTGATCGAGCTCCCTCTAAAAGAAGCCTGAAATAAAATAATTGTATAAAAATTATACCCAATTGAAGACTCACACAGCATAATATATCAAGAACTTGATGCAGCAGTATTAGCAAAACCACAATCCACTTTTTCTTTTAAATCAGCTACAAGTGTTAATTGGAGAGATCCCTTCAAGGTTAAGAACAGTCATCACCATTTTTAACAGATTGTTCAAATGTTGTATTATAGCAGCTTCATTTCCCACAGCCACTGGAAATTTCCTCCACCAGAAACAGCAAAAGAGTTCACTGTTGCTAATGAAAGCCTGGGACAAGGGAACAGTAGGTCAAGTTTAAAAAGGCTGTTAGTGCCACATGGTCATTCCACCATAAGAAGTCACCAACAGAATGACACTACTAGCCAAATGGTCACATCCTTTCTGTGTACTCAGTGTCTCCCAGTCACATTCCCAAATTCTAGCTTCTCAGAAAATGATGGATACAAAAGCTTTCTTTCTGCCTTTCTTTCTTTCTTTCTTTCTTTCTTTCTTTCTTTCTTTCTTTCTTTCTTTGGTGCTGAGGATTGAACCTCAAAACATTCTACATTCAACCTTCAGCCTCTATAATTTAACTTTTTTGAGGGTGCAACATTTGAACTGAGGTTTTTTTTTATTAAATGGTGCATTGTAATCATACATCTTACTGGGGTGCATACATGGTATGAGGCATACATTCTCACATCACTCGTTTAGCCTTTCCCCAATTCCCACCCCATTCCCTCCGTCTCCCTCCTTTCTTCATAAAATATCAAAGTCAGTCAGGAAGCCCTTTTTATTTTATTTTCATTTTTGAAACAGGATCTTGCTAGGTTGCAGCCTTCCCACATTGCTGAGGCTGTTTTTATAATATGTCCTGAGATTCTTCTATCTCAGCCTCCTAAGTACTGGAATTTCAGATGGGCACCATCATGCCCAGCTTTATTCTGCCATTTCTTATTAGGATTTCTGAATTCAAGCCTTAGTCTAGTCACTTGTTTGGGCATGTTTTCCACCTCTGCACCTCAGTCTCCTCATTCCTTAATGAGGAACAAAGGTACACCGTTCTCATAAGCCTTATAAGAGCTGTACAATGAGTCAATACCCATTGAGCAGTTGTGGATTGCTCGGCATTTCTTAAGTATCATGGAAGCATTCGTTTCTGTTAAATATGCAGGCATTTCAGATACATATTTCTCATTCCTTAACTAACTCATTCTAGCACTCAGTATTTAAAGAACAACAACAGTAAAATGATCCACTGTTTCTTTTACCTTCTGACCAAACATTTTCATATGGCTTTGGTATAATTGAAGTCTACCTTTCCTGAGCTAACTCAACTTCTACCTCATACATAAGTTTAGTGACCTAAATTAGTTAGAGGAGTTTATGACCTCCTGTGCTATTATCCAAAATCTGGAAGCTCTAGGTAGGATCTATTTCCTTGTCTTCTCTAGCTTTTGCAGACCACTAGAATTTCTTGCCTTTGGGCCCCTTCTCCATCTTCAAAGCCAGTGACACGAAGACTTTTCATACCACCACCTCTCACAGTCTCTCTTCTGCCTCCCTCTTCCACTTTTGAGAACTTTTGGAAGTTCATGGAGCCCTTCTAGACAAACCAGTATAATCTCTCCATGTTAAGTTTATCTGATTGATAGATCTAGTACTATCTGTTCTAGTAACTCTCCTTTGCCACATAATACAGAATAGTTATGAGTCCCAGAGTGAGACCAGGCCATGGATATTTGGGCTCCCATTATTCTGTTTACCATAGAAGCCTGAAGATTTGTCTACAAGATGGCTGGGGTATGGATGCTAAGGGTAGAAGTAATCATTCAGTAGTGTGAATTGAACTGGGTTAGAAGTCGGGAGGGAGTGACATAAACACCTAGAGAAGTTCAGTTATAAGTCTTATAAAAAAGCATTTGGGAGTCTGAGACAGGAGGATTGCGGTTTGTGGACAGAATCAGCTACTATTCAGTGAGGCCCTCTGCAACTCAGTGAGACTCCATTTCAAAATAAAGAATAAAAAATGGGCTGGGAGTGTAGCTTGGAGGTAGAATGCTCCTTTGTTCCATTCCCAGTACCACAAAAAGAAAAGGAAAGAAAAGGAAAGAAAAGAAAAGAAAAGAAAAGAAAAGAAAAGAAAAGAAAAGAAAAGGAAGGAAAGGAAAGGAAAAGAAAAGAAAAGAGAAGAGAAGAGAGGGACTTGGGTTTGCATTGGTCTAGGGAATTATTTTATGAGAAATTATTAAAATAATTAGTGTTCAACATGAATAATCCAATTGAGAGTTGTCTATACAACAGATAAAGGAATGCTCATTAACTAAACTGGGTTTGGAGCTCTCTGTATGCCTGCATTTTCCTCTATGATAAACAGAAGCCATAAGGGTGGGAGAGGCATCCAGATAGATACAGTCTTGTTTATTAGCAGAAATATGAAAAATTCACTTTCTCTTTGTCCTCTTTTCCCACTGTAACTGCTTCTCAGAAAAGCAAAATTGTGTTTGCAAGCTAGAAACACAATCATTAAAAATAAACATGGCATATCGCAATCATATTTCCCCAGTGCATGGAAAGTTCTGCCTGCTAAGTGAAAACTTCCCCTTCTCACTGCACATAAATGAGATAGCTCCCTGGTGTGCCCACATTTATGTCCCATCTAGGTTTATTGAAGACTGTGCTATTTGGGAAACATAAGCCATTTCCCACCAGAACCCTAATCTTAAAACACTTCAGAGTTTTGACTGAATAACCGACTAAATAGCAGTTTGTTGGACCAATGAGATAACCAAATGATTTTTAATGTAGTCTCGCAAGATTTTAAGAAAAAGAAAATCTGCTTCTGTGGGAAAGAAACATGGATGCAGAATGAAAAACTTCATATTTTCACATTCTGGGCTCTAAATTGAAAGTTCAGAATATCCATTTAGGCCTAGGGTCCAGAGCATTCTGAGGATATGGGTTTTTGACATTCAGGAAATCTAATGAAGCAAGAGATGAATTCTAAGCACTTGTATTTATAACTAGGATGTGTATTTTATGTACTTATTAAGAAGAGAGCTCAGTAGACTGCAGTTACAGTTATCAGAGAGAATAAAAGAGTTCCAGTTAAATTTGAACTTTAGATAAGGAGCATGTTTTTTAGCATTTTATACCCCAAACATTGCATGTAATTTTCATGTACTAAAAATGTTGTGTGTCTGAAACTAAACGAATTTGAAAGGATACCCTCTATTTTAACTCACAAAATTGTGTAACCATAATCCAGATGACAAGTTAGGTATCTTCCAACTGTCAAGGACAAAAAGACAAATCTGAATTCATGAGTGAAAAATAATGTCTACTGTACGTTCATACATGAGATGTTTGAGTACATTATTTAAAATTCAAAATAATATTGTATTAGGATATTTTATTGGTATAGGGGATAAGATTCAGATATTTATAACTTTAAATATGCCTAAAACAATCATTATAAAATAACAAAATGCTTTTAGCTTCATGCATTTGGGATATAGATTTTCTTGAGGTCTTTCCTAATAAGATTTTAAAACTAATTTTCAAATTTTTTGTTTGGTAGAATAAGAGAGAGAGAGAGAGAGAGAGAGAGAGAGAGAGAGAGAGAGAGATATTAAATGTTTGTTTATCAATAAACAGGTCTCACAAAAGTAGACTATAAGTATAACCCAATCTTTTCAGAATAGGTTACTTTTCCAGCTGTATTAAGAAATCAGAGCCACATGTACTGAAATATGCCTGTAATCCCAGTACTTGAGGTTGAGACAGGTGGATTGCAGTTTTGAGGCCAATTTTAGCAATTCAGCAAGGCCCTCAGCAACTTAGTGAGATTCTGTTTCAAATTAAAATAAAAAGGAAAAAGAATAGAAGCAGCTCAGAAGTAGATGGCCCTGGGTTCAATTCTTAGTACAGATGGAAAAAAAAAATCAAAATAAACCAGCAGTAACTTGAGAAAATCAAAAGCAAGCGCTATGATCAGCTGGGTTCAATTTCTCAAGCTCTTCCCGAACCTACTCATTTCATACATTCAACAAATATTAGTGAATAATTACACAGAAAAGTGAAGTTAAGATTGAATATGCAAGACAGATAAAATGTATATTTATATATAAGTATATAAAATCATAGTATATAAAAATAATAATATATAATATAATATGTATGTATAATACACATATTTTTTTCAGTACAGGGTGGAACCCAGGGGATTTCTACCTCTGAGCTACAATGCCAGCCCTATTTTTATTCTTTAATTTGAAACAAGGTCAGACTAGTTCCACTGAGTTGCAAAGCGCTTCAGTAAGTAACTGAGGCTGTTTGTGAATCTCAGTCTCCTGTCTTACCCTCACAGGAGTGCCCAGCACATAAAATATTTTATTGGGGAAGCAAATATAGTATTTTGCCAGAGAAACATGAACATGAGAAAACATAAGTAAAAAATTGCAAAGCTGGGCATCTGTATCTCAGTGACTTTGCAGGAAGTTGAGGCAGGAAGATTCCAAGTGTGAGATTCACCTGGGCAACTTAGCAAGACCCTATCTCAAAATAAAAATAAATAAAAAGGGCTGAAAGTGTAGTTCAGTGGTAGACCACCCCTGGGTTCAAGCCCCAGTACCAGAAAAAAAAGCAATTCTGTAAAAATGTAGATTAATGAAGGCTACTTTAGACCAGGTGTACAGGAATGGCTGATCCCAAGGAATGATATTTCAACTGAGGTTCTGAACATATTATAAAACCCAGGAAGAAAGTATTTGGTGAGATTAAAATGCAAAGAAGAAGCCAGTGTGACAGACACAAAATAGGGCCCAGGGATCATGGTAGAAGATGAGAGACCTTGCAGGATTGTGTGAATTAGGATAAAGGGCTCCATTTTTTGTTCCCGTTCCTGGGAAACTTTTATGATAGCTTAAACAAGAGGATAACATGATAATGATGTATCATAAGAAAATAAAATGAAAAATTTGGCACCCTTTTTATGAATGATCAATATAACTTAATATTTCACTTTTTGTGACAAAATAAAATGATTCTAATAAGCTAGTATGACACAAGGTAGAAAAATCAAAACAAAATTAACAGACATAGATATATAAGGAAAATGCAAGAAAAAGTTACAGCACCACTTCATTTGTAATCTATGCGAATGAAATAAGCCTTCTTATTAAAAATTATGATTCATTTTAGCTAATGACAAAGAAATCTAAAAAACTGAGTACAGATTTCTTGATTCATAAAGAGATGTTCATAGATGTTTTTTAAAACAAATTTCAATTTCTAACTTGTTTAAATACACTATTATTTATAAAATACAACTTTTCAATTTTAATGTTGATTTTCAGACATTCTATAATAATCAAAATCCAATTCCCTTTTCCTTAAAAATTAACTTTGTTTAATAGTTTTCTTGAGATATGTTTGAGGGTTAAAATTTTGGACATCTATCTAGTAAGCAATATTTTATTCCCAAAGAAGAATTTTTTTAGATTAATGATGAGTAAATGAAATAATAAAAATTTTGGGAAAAGATCTCTATAAATAACCATATGGCTTTATAGAATTGAAATCTCAAAATATACCCGAGTCTGCCAAGATACTGAAAGCTAATTACCACTGTGAAAAGAACTGACCTAAATAGAAATGACTTCAACATTCTTCCATTGCCAAGGTACCGCAGATATAGGTAGAGAGAGGAGAGGGAGAGAGGGAGGGAGAGAGGGAGGAAGTAGGAGATAAATGGAGAGAGAGAGAGAGAGAGAGAGAGAGAGAGAGAGAGAGAGAGAGACTATGAGTGTTTTATAGGATGGTGAGGACAGCTGTGTTAGGACCACAATGTGGTGATAATTTAAAATCTGTTTTCCTGTAGTAGCCAGATAATTGCCTTATAATCTGTTTCTGATTATATTCAGTAAGCAATTATAAAGAAGAAAATAAGCTCCAGGAAGAGGGCATGAAATTTTAATTAACTGATCTGACAAAACTATGTGTAGTATAAGAAATGACTTGTAAAGGGGGGAATTTTGTGGGGACAAGTCATACCTTATACTTTATGTCATATTTACAAGCCATTCCCCAGGGAACTTCTTTGTTATGAACAAGAAGTTCCATTTTAATAGTAAAGGAAAAAATATCTCACACAATTTAATTGGGAAGAAACAAATATTAAGAACTTAGAAATTTCTGTCTACATTTTATAAATTGAGGAGACAAATTTTTGACTATCAATGTTAATATTTAGACATAGATAGACTGTCCCCCAAACTGAAAAAGCCAGCCATTTGATTTCAATTTGCCCAACTTTACATTATTGATATTAAAATGCACTTCTATCTTAGAATATACCTCATTTATGAATGAGAGCTTGGTCCTCTCCTATTGATAACACCCCTGAAAGCTTCTTAATGGGAACAGCTTCCAAAATAAATTTCAAAAAATTCACTTTTTCAATATTTGCTAAGTGAAATAGAAACAATTCACTGTAATTTTTCGAGGTTTTTATGTTTTTATCATCTGGCAAATCAAGACAAAACACAAAGAATGTGTTAGTTCCTGAACAAACAATCCAATTTATTTCATAAATGGAAAAAAGATTGTCTGAGGAGAAGTCACAACCTTTACAGCTACAATTATGCCCAAAAGGACATTACAGTTACAGTGTGATTATATTTGTATAGACCGCATTATTGCTCAGGACAGCAGGAGGCTGCTGGTGTGACCAAGGAATGATGCTCTTGCTTATCAAAGGTGAATTCTGTCTTTCATTTCTGTAATTAAAACCTTTGGTATGCATGTCAGTCGGAAGAGTTGAGAAAATAAAGCAAATCAGGCCAAATATCCTGTTGTTGAAGATAGAAAAGCCATGTCTGCTGAAAGCCTTCTCTCTCAACTTGTGCAGATAAAGTTGTTATGGAATTACTGATTTATATTTGAAGATATTGAAAAAGTCCAGATATCAACCATTTTTGGAAAAACTATGTTGCATTAATTGGAGAAAATGATTCCCTTAAGGAGCTACGATTACATCCAATGTGTAAGTTTAAATATGCAACTAGATATTTCTGTTTTTATGGTGAAATAACATGATATTGGGGAAGGTTGTTATACTAATCTCTTATATAAGATAAAACTCCATATTTAAAATCCTTGTTATTCAGATATTTAATTCATTTTATCCATCCATTCTTTGTGTAGGTCAATGTTGTGATGGAAATTTTACATGTATGATTTTTGACCCTCAACATAACTCTATAAACTTTATAATCCCTATGTAAAAAAAATTTAACCTGAGAAAAATAAGTGGCTTCCCAAAGAGAAATAGCAAGGTCGAGGCCAAGCTGGCACGCAGATGAAGGAGCTTGAAGGGTGGGGTGAAGGAGGTTGGGGTATGTTTCAGGACAAGGTTTGCTAACATCAGTGTCAGTACGACAATGGTGAGAAACCATTAGTGGAGACACCAGAGAGGCAAGTGAAATGTTGCTTGTCAGACCATAAATTCTTTAAGTGATTGTAACCAATAAGGCATTTTTTTAGGAGCCAGTGGCTCTCACTGAACAAAACCACACTCCACAGCCCCACCTGCCATACAACTCACTGTTTTGATTTCAGGGCAAATGTATGTTTTTTGTATTATAGAGTCCACGCTCTTTTATTCTCTTCAAATCACAGTCTTCATAGGTCCACAGGGACCTGGCTTGGTGGCACACACCTGTAATCGCAGGAAGATCTCGGTTTTCGGACAGCCTCAGCTACTAAGTGAGGCCCTTTGCAACTCAGTGAGACCCTGTTTCTAAATAAAGAATAAAAATAGGGCTGGGGGGTAGCTTGGAGGTAGAATGCCCCTGGGTTCCATCCCTAGTATCCTCCCAAAAATAGGTCCATAGGGTGCTCCTTAGCTCATGGGTGTATATATACTTTTATTGGCACATGGTAGTTATACATTATAATGAGGTTCAGAGTATTATGTGCATCCCACATGCACACAGCACTTGGTTTGTGTTCCTCTTGATCTCAGCCCACTCCTCTTTCCTGTAGATGTCATTTAGATTGATATTGATAATTTCAAATACATATGTACCATTATTTGAACTACTAATTTTACATATGGACTTCGCCTACTCTCACTTGTCTGAAAGCATGTTAACCAACACTCTAAAAACGGATGTCTCAGGGTAAATAAGTAAAATATATTAAGTCAGAGAAGTTGTGAATTCTATTTTATTTGTTCAGAAATTTTCAGATATTGCTTCTTGGTACTTCAGCTGGGTTCTGAACAAGCGAGATTTTCAGAGAGCAGAGTTTCATAGACTGCCCCATGGAGACCCGTGCTAGAAAGGAGCCAGATTGTTGCTTCTGTTGTCGTTTATGTGGGCTCATTTTCACCTCTGCAGATACTTGAAGCCATGGTCACAGATTAAGCCTGGTGCTGGTTTATCACCTACCAGAGGGCATGACATTATTTCTTAGAGCTTCTGGTATGATGGTTTAGTGTCAGATTTTTCCATTGCTACGTCATTAGTCTCTTTCAATTATGTATAAACTCCCTGAGGCCAATGATGATACCCCTGTTCTTCTGTATCTGTAGAAACCGCAACACGAGTCCTGGAAGATGCCAAATGGATGTTTGTTCAATTAATCCAGGAACAAGGGGTCTAAAGAGAGGAAGCTATAAAGAAAGATGACAATGTAAGCTTCACATGAAACCAATGGCAAGTATATTTTGTTATATAATTTATTATTTATTTTTATTTTTATTTATTTTTGTTACAATCACATTTTATTTATTTATTTTTTAATTGGTGCATTGTAATCATATATCACATTGGAGTACAAGACTTGAAAGGATATACAAGCCAAGCACACATCATCCAATTAGCCCTCATCCAGCCCCCATCCCATTCCCTCCACCTCCCTCAATCCCATGCTTGTTTGGTGATTAACTTTGATACATTTGTTTATGTACCTCCTGCGTTTTAAAGAGGCTCCATCTTCCCCTATTCCATACCCTCTGATGGTCACCTTAGTTGCTTCATACAGGGCCCTTTCTGTAGCTCGACCACTTCCTGTTGCCCATTTCCTCATAGTTTTTGCTGATTAGGGGAAGCATCTGATTTTTATTTTCTGCAATATTTCTCTGTGCATGCCGCGTTGCAAGTACCGATCCCACTCTTGATGGCCCCAGTAGTGGCCTGGCTACCCAGTGGACTGATCCAGACCTCGCTGACTGAAGCAGTGGCCTTGCCTCATGGGAGGCCCTGATTCTGGTCTCGCTGGCCCTGGCATCAGCTTAACACCTCGGCAGGCTCTGATCCCAACCTCGGAGGCCCCAGCACCGGCCTTGCCTCATGGTGAGCTCCGATCCCGGCCTTGCTGGCCCCGGCACCGGCCTAACCCATCGACAAGCTCCGATCCCATCCTCAGAGGCCCCAGCACAAGCCTTGCTTAATGGTAGGCTCCGATGACTGCCTCGCTGGCCCCATCCCCGGTCTAACCCCTCAGCAGGCTCCGATCTGGCCTCGGAGGCCTCAGTAGCAGCCTTGCCTCACGGAAGGCTCTAATGTCCGCTGCTGGTCCCAGCACCGGCCTAACCCCTCGGCAGGCTCCGATCCCGGCCTCGGAGGCCTCAGCACTTGCCTTGCCTCACGGCAGGCTCCAATGCCAGCCATTGGCCCCGGCACCGGCCTAACCCCTCGGCAGGCTCTTATCCCGGCCTCAGAAGCCCCAGCACCGGCCTTGCCTCACAGCAGGCTCCGATGCTGGTAGATGGCCCCGGCATTGGCCTAACCCCTTGGCAGGCTCTGATCCCTGCCTCGGAGGCCTCAGTAGTGGCCTTGCCTCATGGCAGGCTCTAATGCCAGCCATTGGCACTGGCACTGGCCTAACCCCTTGGCAGGCTCTTATCCTGGCCTCGGAGGTCCCAGCACTGGCCTTGCCTCACGGCAGGCTCCGATGCTGGCCTCTCTGGCCACAGCACCGGCCTAACCCCTTGGCAGGCTCTGATTCTGGTCTCGGAGGCCTCAGTAGCGGCCTTGCTTCACGGAAGGCTCCCATGCTAGCTGCTGGTCCTGGCACCGGCCTAACCCCTTGGCAGGCTCCGATCCTAACTTCGGAGGCCCAGCACCGGCCTTACCTCATGGTGAGCTCTGATCCTGGCCACTCTGGCCCTGGCACTGGCCTAACCCCTAGGCAACTCTGATCCCGGCCTCAGAGTCCCCAGCACTGGCCTTGCCTCACAGCAGGCTCCGATGCTGGCATCGCTGGCCCCAGCACCAGTCTAACCCCTCGGCAGGCTCCAATCCTGGCCTCGGAGGCCTCAGTAGCGGCCTTGCCTCACGGATGGCTCCAATGCCGGTCATTGGCCCCGGCATCTGCCTAACCCCTCAGCAGGCTCTTATCCAGGCTTTGGAGGCCCCAGCACCGGCCTAGCCTCACGGCAGGCTCCAATCCCAGCCTTGCTGGCCCCAGCACTGGTCTAAATCCTCGGCAGGCTCCGATCCGGCCTCGGAGGCCTCAGTAGCAGCCTTGCCGCACAGAAGGCTCCAATGCTGGCCGCTGGCCCCAGCATCAGCCTAACCCCTTGGCAGGCTGCGATCCCAGCCTTGGAGGCCCCAGTAGCAGCCTTGCCTCATGGCAGGATTCAATGCCAGCCATTGGCCCCGGCACCAGCCTGACCCCTCATCAGGCTCTTATCCTGGCCTCAGAGGCCCCAGCACCGGCCTTGCCTCGTGGCAGGCTCCTATGCCAGCCTCGCTGGCCCCAGCATCGGCCTAACCCCTTGGCAGGCTCCGATCTCGGCCTCGGAGGCTCCAGTAGTGGCCTTGCCTCACGGTAAGCTCTGATGTCGGCCATTGGCCCCGGCACTGGCCTAACCCCTCAGCAGGCTCGGATCACTGTCTCGAAGCTCCAGAACCGGCCTTGCCTCATGGCAGGCCCTGATCCTGGCCTCACTGGCCCAGCACCAGCCTAACCCCTCAGTAGGCTCCGATCCCAGCCTCGGAGGCTTCAGCACTGGCCTTGCCTCATGGCAGGCTCCAATCCCAGCTTTTCTGTGTTCGTCGCCAGCCTCACCCCTCGGCAGGCTCCAATCCGAGCACCCTCTTTGCCCAACCAATTGTCCCACATTCTCGAGGGTGTGTGGTGGTAACATTCTGCCTCTGGGGTTATTATTTCAAAGGTTCCATATGTAATGCATTAGATCTCTGCCTCCCCTGAGTACTGGCCACTGCCATTGCCACTGTTTCCACCATTTCAAATCCTTCCCAAGCTCTTTTTCCACTCTGAATGTTGTCTAGTGTTCCTAAGCATGCGTGACAGTAGCATTCAAGATTTGGTGTAATTTCTCCAAAAAAATAAGGTTGGTAGGATCCGATTTCTGCTTCTCTTGAATACAAGTCTCCACCACCATCGTGGAGACTGCTTTCAACACCGCCTTTCTCCTTGGTCTCCGCTAAACTCTCTCCTTACAGGTGATGTCCAAGATTCTTAACAATATAGAGAAACAGCAGTCCTCCTTCACGGGGAATTTTTCCATGAGTTCCAGTGCATTTGGATAAGTTTTGTCTGCATCTCCAGTGTCCAGGCATCTACCACGGCTTTCTTAACTCCTCTCCGATATTTTTCCTTTTCTTTTTTTTTTTTTAAATAAGAGAAGACAGTATATGTGGTTTGAGGAGGTAGTAGGATCAGGCACTCAGTAGCACTGTGACCCAGTCGGTTTCCCCATGGGTCCAGCGTGCTCTGCAATACTCCTCCTGGGGCCCAGAGTCCTGCGACCCAGGCCCGGCTGTTCCAGGGTCCAGCGTGACCTGTGCGACCCCTGCCCGGGGCCTTACTGGGTCTTACTGGGCCCAGTTTCTCCAGGGGTCTGGCGTGCTATGCACGGTCTGGCCCGGGGCCCACAGTCCCGTGACTCGGCCCCAGCTGGCGTGCCCTGTGTGACCCCTGCCAGGGACCCAGTGTCTTACTGTGCCCAGCTTCTCCAGGGTTCTGGTATGGTATGCACGGTCTGGCCCAGGGCCCAGAGTCCCGCGACCCGGGCTCTGGCTGGCGTGCCCCACGCGACCCCCGCCCAGGACCCAGGGTACTGGGCCCGGTTTCTCCAGGGATCTGGCGTGCTACACGCGGTCCAGCCCGGGGCCCAGAGTCCCGTGATCCGGCCCCGGCTGGTGTGCCCCGCGCGACCCACACCCGGGACCCAGGGTACTGGGCCAGGTTTTTCCAGGGGTCTGGCGTGCTATGCACGGTCCGGCCTGGGGCCCAGAGTCCCTCGACCCAGTTGGCGTGCCCTGTGCGACCCCTGCCCGAGACCCAGGGTACTGGTTCCGGTTTCTCCCGGGGTCTGGCATGCTATGCGTGGTCCGGCCCGGGGCCCAGAGTCCTGAGACCCAGGCCCCCTTGTTATATAATTTAAACCCTTTCAATCGTTGCTCAGTTTTAGCCAGTCACTGTCACATTAACATCATAACAAATGACCACAGAGCCCATCATTATACACAATTTCCCACTCAGGCATCTGTGTGTCATATGGAATTTGGCAGATTTAGGTTGGGCTCAGCTGGGTCCAGCTGGGTGTCAGGTCATTTGTATTCTTTCTCCTCTTTTTTGGACCAGAGTCTACAGGTGACAGTTTCTTCTCATTTTAAGAGGTAGAAATGCAGGAGAAAAATGAATACAACAAACAAATTTCAATGTCATGTCCATTGACAGCCCAAACAACGGAATCATAGTTATAGGACCAAGCTCCAAGCCAGAGGGAGGGTAATTATGGGTGAATTGTTCTGTCATAAAACAAGTCAATAATTGGGATCCATTATGCAATCTATTTCAGTCATATTGCCTGATTTGTAAACAAAGGAGCACGATGCCATTACAGGAAGCATCCTTGGTAGCTTTATTCTGGGAGAGCCATTTTTCCTCTATTTTAGTGACCCTGTTCTCTGAAGCTATGTACTTCACAGCTATGATTTTCAAATAGATTTAGAGCTAGACAACCACAAGATGTGCTTGTGATTAATTTTAGATTAAATTACTAGAGTTGTACACTTGAAAATATAAAATCTATATTACTATATGATATTACAATAAGCAAGTATAACTATTCTCAATAAATGAGTAGATATATATTTTTTTCTTTTGTGTATGTGTGAAAGTTAGAGAGATATTGGGAAATAAGAGGACCATCATATAGATGAACCGACTCCCAAGGAGGGACTGAGGGGATTAGGGAAGGGAGGAGGGGGAATGAGGTTATAAAAATACATAGTAGAAATAATGCCATGAATGTATAAACATTACCAATTCCAATGCACAGGAAGAGGGAGGAGGGAGAGATCTAGTGTGGAGGTCACCAAGAGCTCTGTGCATGCATTTTTCTGACATCCTATATTCCAATATAATGTAAATTACAAGCACCAAATAAAATGATCTAATTAATTTTATTTTAATGCAGTGTATTTTGATAAAACTTTAATTATCTGAAGATAAGTTAACTTCATACTTTCTTCTTAGTAGAATTTTAACTATGAGGCATCTCTCAGCAATGATATGAAAAGCCATGCATTGCATATATCATACACACGTACCAAAACACATTATCCTTCCCACAAATACATATCTAAAAAATATGCACATATACATACAAGAACACACATAAAATAAAATAATGTAGTCCCTTCAGAAAAAAAGATATGACATTATAAAGTCCTTTAATCAAGCCCGGCATGGTGATGCACATCTGTAAACCCAGTAACTGGGAGGCTGAGATAAGAAGATCACAGGTTTGAGACCAGCCTCAAAGATTAGTGACGTGCTCCTCAATGTAGCAAGACCCTGTTTTGAAATATAAAAATAAAAAAGGGCTGGGGTGTAACTCCATGGTAGAATGTGCCTGGGTTCAATCCCCAGTAAAACAAAACACACACCAAACAAAAACAAACATTTATCTCAGTGGAACTTGTGGAGAGATGAGATGTGTAGATTTTTATGGGTTAGAAATTTAAGTGTTGGAATGACAGAGAAGTTTCATATATATTAGTAGTAAGACTTGAAGGAAGAGAGTGGGGAGACTTGTGGATATCTGAGGGAAAAGGATGTAGATTGTGGATACCTTTTCTACATGAGCAAGGCAAAGACAGGCCATTCAGAGCAGTGTGCATGTATTTTATTTATACTTTATTTCTCCAGAATAGCCTTCACATCTTAACTTGAGACTCATTCAATAATCTATGTCATGTATTAACTAGATTGTCTTATAAGCATCTTCAATCCAACATGTCCAGACAACTTCTGGTCTTTCTCCTCGAATTTGCTTTACCTGCAATATCCTTCATCTAATTGATGAGAGTTCAATCTTTTCAGTTTCTGAAGCCAAATTTTGGAAAAGTATTTTTCGTAAAGAAATAAAGTGTAAATCTCAGGGTTGGGGGGCATTATAGGACACTGAGAAAACATGGGATGTGATGTGAACTGTATGTTCTAGAGTTCCTTCTGTCCATGGTGCTGAGTGGAGACAAGTCAAATGTAAAAGCACATGGAGGCCCTCCATCAATTGACTGTGATATATCAGGCCTGGCTGGACTGTTAGAGCAGAGTGTGTGCACTCATTATTATGCATATGGTCATGCGATTACAGGTTGGGAGTGTTTTAAGGGGATAGAATTTGATCCCACCTGAGAATTGAACTCAGAAGATTTACAAATGATTTGGGCATGGGGTCTGTGAAAGAGAAGTTAATGATGTTTTTCAAATAGTCGGTGTCAGAAAAGGTTGGGATATCTAATAAATAAGATGAAGAAAACTGCAGGTAAAGCAAGTTTTGGACAAAGATCAGAAGTTGTCTTGACATGTTGGATTTAAATGCTTATAAGACAATCTGGTTAAGACTTGACATAGACTTGGATGAGTTTCAAGTTTAGATGTGAGGGCTCTTCTAGAGAAATAAAGGTGGAAGCCACTATTATTGAATAGTTTATAATCTCTTTCTTATAATGGTTGCATAACTTACTTAGGAGTTTTTTATTTTCTGGGACACATTTTAGGTATTAGACATATATTGATATCTCAGTTTATTGAATTGTTTCAGAAAAAGATCCTTCCTCTGATCTCAATCCTTTGAGATTTAGTTCACGGTTAATCTGTAGCTTCCACATCTGATGAAAATAATTTGTTGCTTTCAGGATGTATATACCATGCCACTTAATTTAAAAGGTCAACACAAAGTCCTACAAATTTATGCCTAGTTTATTAATTTTGAGAGGGAAATAGCATATCCATGTTCCTAGTGAAAGGTTTTAAATATTAATTTGCTTTTAACCTCTTATTTCTATTGGTTTTCTTAATGCATTTTAAGGCTTTGCTAATGAATCTCTGTCACTTCAGAACTCTAAAATCTTCATGATTCTTTTATAGCAACTTTTTTAAGTAATGTTTTTAGACAGTTTGGTCTTTAGATATTTTTCTTTTACCTTATCTTTTCTTCTTTCTTTCTCTTGAATATTATGTTTTATTACCTAACAGTTCATTTATGTGTTACTATTAGTGTGTTAACATGAATTTATTCCTTTACCAAAATAATTTATATTTAGATTAGTTCTGTGATTTTTTATACTTACTACCTCTTCACTGATTTTTTGTCTTTTTTCTCTTTTTTACTAATTTGATCAAACTTAATACTTGCTGTCTTAATACTCTCTGTCTTTTGAAAAAGTTAAGCAATGTTAGACCCTCTTCTTATATTCTCCTGCATTCTCAGTCTTTGAAAGTGTCTTCTTGTGCTCTCACTCATGGTACTTTAGTTAGTTACAGAACTCTAGATTGACAGTTATTTTCCTCAACATTTTGATTTGTTCATTTCCTATGTTTACATTCATAGGAGAAGTCTGCTGCTAATCCAGTACCTGGTCCTTTATCAGCATTATATTTTGAAGCTCACTATCTTTCAATTCTCTCTTTATTTTTCTGTTCTGCTATTTTACTGTCCTTCTAGGTATGAATTTATTTAATGAGTAAGCGATTCACTTTTCATATGGCAATCTTATGCTTGCTCCACTTAAATTTTCTGTTGCATGGCAATTCAGAGAGGTTCAACTCTTTGGCCCACCTCACTGCCTAGCAGATGTAATAGATAATATCATTAGCTTCAGTGAGCTGATATATATTCAAAATGCCCAAAATAATGCTAGCACACAGTAAAAGCTGTGTGGGTTTCTAACACAACAACAATAAAATATACAATGAATTGAAGGAAAACAAAAAACAGAAGAATTATTAACACGTGAGAATTAAAACACAACAGAAAAATAGGGTAGAATTAATAAAGTTTGTGAAGTCAGACTAACCAGTATGGTGACACCATCATTTGCTCAAGATGATAATGAGCACCAGGTCATATAAAGATGCCACTGGTAACATACCAATAGTCAAGGAGAAGCAACAGAGCAGATATGTACATAGTCACAAAAGTAAAGCAACACAACATAAAGATTTCAGGTAGAAATTGATGAAACTGTCGATTTTAGTTCAAATGAAGTTATCATTAGCAATTGTGTGGGATTGAAGGAAGTAAAGTGGATAAAATAAAATTGGAGTGTTTCCAAATCAAGGGACAGAAACACTTCCTATGCCATGTAATTTTGGAATTATAGATGTGAAAATTATTAGAATATAGATGGAGAATAGTGATGTTAAAGTAAGAAATCTTTGCACCAGAAACAGAGATGACTAAAAGAGACACATATGATTTACCTGGTATAAATCCTCTCTTCCAAAGACAACTAGTTTCATGAGAACAAACATGAGACTGGACTGATGGTTTACCAAAAACCACTGGTGTCTAAACTCAGGTAGCAATTATTTGAAGAAGCACTGATCATTTAATGAGTTTATAAATGTACTACAGTAAACTGATGGTTATACTATATTAGATTTGCATGAGATATTGCTATCATTAACCCAAGTCAGCATTGCTTTACTACACAGATGTTAAAGACAAGAAATCCCTTTCAAGTGTTCACGATGCAAAAACAACTGGTGTCAGATGCACTCAGCAACTGTCTGGTTCTCTTAGCATTTAAATAAAGGTGGTTTGTGCCTGGGTCTACCAGATTCTTGGTTACATAAACACCTGTTGCACAACTAGTATTTATGTAGGAACTGACTGGTGAGAATATTCAGGTGTTACCTTTTTAGAAAAGAAACAAATGACTATTACTTATGATTGATAGCTGTCATTTCTCCTTTCCTCCAGTTTGCACTGAATAATCATTACTATTTCAATGTAAAAGTTCATATTTAAAAACTGGACTTTAAGTGAGTTCACACACGCAGTGCTGTTTTGTAAAAGATACTACATAGCATTTACTAAAACATATAAAAAGTTTTATATTCCCACATTATTAGTGCAATATTAAATGAATTCTGCATATGACTGTATCTTCCTTCTATCCTGGAGTAAATGGAAATTAGAGAACTACAATATATCCCCTTAAGTGCATAAGTCTTTGAAGCAAGAGGGCTTCCCTGGAGAGAAGGGATAAGTGCAGATGCAGAAGAGAATGTTCTGTTGGCCAAATGCTCTGTGGGTGTGCCATTGGCAGAGTACAATGTTGGAAAGAAGCTAAACTTCAGTGTGACACACATTTTGTTTTGATTGTACTGGAGAGTAGGTAGTGAGTATGATTATTAAGTTATATCATAAGATATGGAATACTTCTTACCAAAGTCAAAGAAGGGTTGAGGGCACCATTTTAGTTCTTGGATTTCTCTCCTTATGACCATATTACAATGATGCATACCGTCAGCTTGTATCTTTCCTCTGCCACCTACCCAATGGCATATGAAAATAGTTGTATTAGCAATACATATTGGAAAACATATTTGTCCCTGGAACATATTTTCTTATGCATTTGATGCCATGTAATGGCAGCATAGTCTTATGAATGTAGCACTGGTAATATATTAACAGGATAATCGAGGTTTAGAGAAGTTTTGTAACTAAATGAAGTATATATGATTTAGTGTCAGTGGTAGGGTTTGAAATGACTAAATCCAGATAGTAACTATAAACCATGAGCAATTAGGTATACAAAGCCTAGCTAAGATAGAAACCCTGCCATAAGAATTTTTATTTAGGACTTCCGGGAAGATGGCGACGGAGCAAAACGGGGCTTACGAGCCCCGCTAACAACCAATCTCTATTACCACAGAATCGGTGCCTTTCATAGCCAGAGAACACCATCAGCAGAGAAAAAAAAAATGTAATTTTAAGGGACAGAGAAAAAGAGGGCTGGAAAAACGAGACACCAGAAGCCAGACCGCAGTGCTGCAGCCGGAGCCACAGCGTGAAGCGGCGGGCGCCATTTTGCCTTGCAGCACCAGGCTCCAGAGAGGAAGGGAACTCATAATCGAGCCCAGAAACCAGAGAGGAGATACGCCGGCCTCACGTCCGAGAACGTGACAGCAGCACCTTACTGCTGGCGGCAGCAGCAAGTTCACCGGACAGCTCCAGACCAACGCACGCAACATCCCACCAAACTCCAGAGAGGAGTGGCGGACAGCGAGCCGAGGTGAGCCGCTGCGGATCAGCCGGGAGGAATTCGACAGATTTCTCGGCACAGGGAACAGCTAAAGCTCCCAGGGGCTGGGCTCAGCGCACACTGCAGGGACTCAGAGTAAAGTTCAAAAAAAGAGAAGAAATACGCCAGCCTCATGGCCGAGGGCGTGGCAGCGGCGCCATATTGCTACCGGCGGCAGCAGCAGTGAATTCACCAAGTCCATGACAGCTCCATCTGTGCACTCAACAGTGAGTCAAATTGCGGCCCCTAGAGGAGAAATCCCAGTACTGTACTCCCAGGGACTTGACCCAGTGGGGGAGTGGTGGTGGCAGAGATATTACACCATAGGAGAACGCCCAACCTGGCACTCCCCATGGTCTAAAGCAGCCTCGATTGACTCCCAGGGTCTGAGACTCTGAGATACAACCCAGTAAAGGAGTAGTGGGGACTGAGATACCACAGACTCGAGATCCACAGCACCTTAAGTGAAGTCGTAGTGACCTAGGGAAGAACCCAGAGAAGGCACAAACTTCCGAAATCATGGGAAAGAGGAATAACAATGGAGCAATGAATGCCCACAACCACACAACATCAGAACCTGATAAAACAGAAATGCAGAGATTTATAGAAGATCAAATCAGGAAAATAACTGTAGAAATAATAGAGGTGTTTCGAAAAGAATTCAGAGAGAGCCAAAGAGAGATAAAGGATGCAATTAATGAAGTAAAGGCCTCAATTCAAAGTACAAACAACCGATTAGACCACATGGAGAATAGAATCTCGCTCCTAGAAGATGATCATTCAAAAAATGAACGCATAGTTTCTAATTTAGAAAAAAAGATCCGACAGCAGGAATCTGACATTGAAGAAATATGGGCCCATTTTAAGAGAGCTAACCTAAGAATAATTGGAATAGAGGAGAGAAAAGAAGGTGAAACCAAAGGGATTAACAATCTTTTCAAGGAAATAATAGCAGAAAATTTTCCAAACCTAGAGCAAGAGGTTGATACACAGGTCCAGGAAACTTATAGAACCCCCGTTAGAGAGGATCAGAGAAGAAGATCCCCATGCCACATAATTGTCAAAATGACCAATGTGGAAGCCAAGCAGAGAATCTTAAAGGCAACAAAAGCAAAGGGCCAAGTGACATTCAGAGGCAAACCAATTAGAATCACTCCAGACTTCCCAAACCAAGTCATGAGAGCCAGAAGGGCTTGGAGTAACATATTCCAAACTCTGAAAGAAAACAACTTCCAGCCAAAAATTTCCTACCCGGCAAAACTATCTATCAAATTAGATGGGGAAATAAGAAGCTTCCACGACAAACAGAAACTGAAGGAATTTATGTCTTCAAAACCAGCGCTAGAGAAAATACTCAAAGAGATTAACTACAAAGAAGAAATATGTAATACACACCAGAACCAGAAAAATAAGATTTTCCATCCAACAGACAACTAAGATTGGTTATCTGTGGAGATTCATTATTTATATTAGTCTTTTACCTATCTCTAAATTGTATTGTTTGCTTTTATTGTTGCTATTTTTAGGATTTCTAGTTGGAATATTAATATACCTTCAGATATAGCATTTGGAAATATTTTATCCCATTCGATCAGTAACTTTTAACTCTGTTTACATTGTCTTTGGATATACAATATTTTTTTATTTTTTAGGGAGTTTGTATACTTTTCTGTTGCCTGTGCCATTGAAATCATATCCAAGAAATCACTGCCAATTTCAATGCTGTGAGGTTTTATGACCCAGATTTTCTTCTAAAAGTTTATAGTATTAAGATTTATATTTAGGTCTTTTATCTATTTTGAGTTAATATTTGTATATGTGTTAGGTAAGGGTCCAATTTTATTCTTTTTCATGTAATTATTATTTTTCAACAATATTTAGTTAAAAGATTAGTATTTCCTCCACCAAATGTTCGTGGAAACCTTGTCAAAAATAACTTGACAATATATGGAAGAATTTATCTCTAAGCTTTTATTTAATTCCAATAGTTTATATATCTGCCTTTAGAACAGTACTACACTGTTTCAATTATTGTAGCTTTATATGGTTTGAAATCAGAAAATGTACACCTTCTAGCTTTGTTCTTCTTCGAGATTGTTTTGGGTATCTAGAGTTCATATTCTATATCAGGATATATTTTTTTCTGAAAAATAAATAAATAAATGTATGATAGCTTCACCTAAAAAAAAAAAAGAAAGAAAAGAAAAAAAATATTCTCTGGTAAGAAAGAAAGCAAAAAGAAATATTGAACTGTTATCTTACTCATCAAAAGCTTGGTATCAGACAAATGAAACTGTTTTGTGAGATTATCATCGTTAATATTGGATAAATTGCTATAAAACTAGATGTCAACCACTAAGCCAAGCATGGGAAGGAGGGATGGGGAGGGAACGGGGTGGGAATCGGGTAGGTCCTAACTGGGCGATGTGTGCATGTATGTCTACAAAAGTATTTTCTTTGTACCATTATGATGTATGAATACATTGCACCAATAAAAAATTTAAAAAAAAAGAATTTTTATTATACATATGTAGATACAATTATAATAAAATATAAAAGTTCAAGAAGTAAAGCATACATTTGAGTTAAAATTGTTTGCATAATCTTAATGTGTTTAGTTATTTTCAATGTGGTAGTTTAATAAAATGACCTGCTCCATTATTGCTTATTACAGGAGATTAACTGCAGCAATAGATTATTAGGCTTCATACTACAAAGTTCATAGAATTTTTAAAAAGAACTGTATAACAGAAGTTGATTTTAAATAGCAGTTTCTTATTATAAAGATTAAACTTTATTAAACTTCCCAAATTATTAGCATACAATAAAACATGAAAAGAAAATAACAATTGCATTATAAACCTCATAGTTGGAAGTGTGAAGAAAGTGATTTTTTAGTTTTTTTGTAGTTTCAATTAAGATTATAAAAACTGTGTATAATGGCACTATCCCACAGATATATTTAACATGGGAAGAATTCAATATGGGATATTAATTTTTTACTTTGCAAAAGGAAAATAGCTTTCTCACTTTATTATAAATTAAATCATGCTCATTTTAAAACATAGTTCAAATGATGAAGAAAATAGCTTATGAAGAAACTTTTAATTTTTCAGTCATATAAATGGAACCCAGGAGCATTCTATCTCCAAACTATAGCCCCAGCCCTATTTTAAAACAGGGTCTCACTGAGTTGGAAGGGGCCTCACTAAGTAGTAGCCGAGGCTGTCCATGAACTGCAATCCTCTTCTCTCAGCCTCCCAAATGCTGGGATTACTAGCGTGCACCACCATGCCCAGCTGAAAGTTTATATTTAAAGCATAAAACATAGATATAAAAGTTCATAACTCCTAATTGTGCAGCTAGAGGAATTTCTACAAAGTGTACATACTCTAAGCCAAGATATGAGAATTATCAGCAACCTATGACTTTCTTTTGGTTTTTTCCTGTTTATTATCTCCTCTTTTTGCTATTAAAGATATGGTTCAATTGGCTTCTGACTTCCAGAATCACTTTTGGGAAGTCAGAGGTCAGTCTCATTTCCTCCTCAGAGAAAGAACCCTTCCCACTCTCCCGCCTCCCATTCTCTCAACCCTTCCTATTCTTGGCTGCTTTCAGGATGTTTCTTAGTAGCTGCACCAAGAATAAAATTAGATCATATGACTTTAAGATCTGCTTTTATATCTGTTAATTTTTCCCCTTATATTCCTATTTTCTCCCCTGCTCTATATGAGAATTTTCTTATAGAATTTAACAAATTCTGTGAGGCTGAAAAATCAGGTCCTCTGGCTCTTTCCTCTGTGTCTTCCTCTTTCCTAGGATTTGGGTCCCTCAATCTAAACATTATGTTTAGCATCTTGATCCCATTGGTATTTCCCAAAGCTCTGCTTTTTCTGCTGCCCCCATGGACATGGCTCTTGGCTGTTTCTCAGTTTCTTGTCCTGCTGCACAAACTTTCAAAATGCCAATAAAGCAAGCAACTTGGGGAGTGCCCGTTGACCTCGCACTTCTGGATACTTCTCTGTCCTTGTAGGCCTTCCCTGCTCAATCCTTGTGGCTTCACTGGCTCTCCAATGACTTTTGCGCTAGGTTATTAGGGTTTTACCATTATTTATAGTTGTTTTTGGCAAAGGTATTTGTCAACCATGATCATGGATGATCCTAGAGGTTTCCAATAATTTTTAGTGCCAAAATAGTTGTACATTGTATGAGTTTTGGTTTGTCCAAAATAATATTATTTTTCTCATCATTTTGACTTCTAGTCCAATGAAATAGCCTTTTAAATGTGTAGTGAATATTTTTCTATGTTTATTTGTTAATATTTATTTAAATATATATTAGATTTTTTTATTGTGAGGGCGATTTTCAAATTAAAATTATTAACTTTCTATGTTTTCAATAAATTCAAATTCTTTTATTTGTCCATTTTCAATTCAATTGTGGCATTTTTTCAGGTATAACCATTTAAAATAACATGATTGTATTCTTCCAAATTATATAGATGTATATATTTTATACATAGATTGGCTTTATCACAAAAGTTATGATGTTCATCAATATTTTATGAGTAATGTGTTTTGCATTTTACATTCAAGTATTTGATATACCTGGGATTATTTTTATGAGTTGATACAGGAATAAAGAATTCTATTTTTAAATAGAAATGGTTAGGAAGTTATTTTAGAACCATAAAATAAATTATTAAATCTTTCACATTTATTTATTTTTTATTTTTATTTATTTATTTATTTATTTTTGGTGGTACTGGGGGTGGAACCCAGAGGCTTTCTACCTCCAGTCTATACTCCCAGGCCTTTTTTCTATTTTATTTGGAAACAGGGTCTCACTTAGTTGCTGAGAGCCTCACTAAGTAGCTGAGGCTGGCTTCGAACCCATGTGATCCTCCTGTCTCAGCCTCCCAAGCTCGGGGATTACAAGCATGCGCCACCACGCCCGGCTTTCACATTTATTTTTAATACCAATGTTTCCTTATATTAATACATACTAGTATATGTTCAATTTCTATGTGGTTTTAAATGGACTTTAAGTCCATTTTATATAAATGAATGTTATATGTATTTTATACCTCAAAAACACATCTTTTTTATTCAGTTTTCTGAGTATTCCCAGCATACTTTCATGTTTACCCTTCCAGTTTAACCTTATACACTTTTAATATTTCAAAAGTTTTTTAAGAAATACTATTGACAATTCACCAAATTTAAATATTTAGCCATCTAGTAATTTGATAGAGATTATTACTGTGGTAAAAGTATAATTATCGATTATCTTGCATTTTAATTTATCTTCTGGATTTATTTTATATATCTTGGTGCTGGGTATTGAATCCAGGGACATTCTACATCTGGGCTATACCCTAAGTCCTATTTTTTATTTTACTTATTTATTTATTTATTTATTTATTTATTTATTTATTTATTTATTTGAAACAAGGTCTCATTAAGTTGTGGAGGGTCTCACTAAGTAGCTGAGGCTGGCCATAAACCTGCAATCCTTCTAACTCAGCCTGCCAAGTACTAGGATTACAAGTGTATACCACCACACCTGGTTTAAGAGTTTATTCTGTGATCTTGTTTTGTGTTAGACCAGTATAAATTATAAATCTAAGTTTTAAAATAATGTTGAAATTGTCAACTCTCTAAGCATATCCAGTCAATAAAATTGCATTCTAAAAACATTTAATTAAAAAAAACTTATTTTATATCAGACGTGAGGGCACACACTTGTGATCCCAGCATTTGGGAAGTTGAGACAGGAGGATCACGGTTTGTGGACAGCCTCAGCTAATTAGTAAGGCCCTCTGGAACTTAGTGAGACCTTGTTTCAAAATAATTAGAAGAAATAGAGCTGGGGTGTAGCTCAGAGGTAGAATGCTCCTGGGTTTCATCCCAAGAACCTCAAAAGCAAATTATTTTAACTAATACATTAGACCATAAAAATTATACAGATTTATAAGATACCTTGTGATGTCAACATATGTATATATTGTATGATATTTAAAACATGTTAAATATATATTTCTTCTTAAAGAGTAATCATTTCTTTTTTAATTTTTATTGGTGCATTGTAATCATACATCTTAATGGGGTACAACTAGATGGTGGAGTTATACATGCACACATCGCCCAATTAGGCTTTACCAAATTTCTGCTCCATTCCCTCCCTCTCCCTCCTTCTCATGTTTGACTTAGTTATTGACACTGATATGTTCATCATGTGCTTTAGAGAATTTTCCTCCTATACTCTCAGCTCCCTTATTTGCTCATCTGTAGTATCTCCTTCTTTTTCTAGAGTTCCTCTTATGAACAATTTTCTCCCTAGGTTCCACATATTAAGGAAAGCATTCGATTTCTTATTTTGTGTAACTGACTAATCTCAGTACAATGTCCTCCAGTTCCATCCATTTCTCTGTAAATGATGTAATTGTGTTTTTCTTTATGGCTGAGTAAAATCCTATTGTGTACATATCCCGCAGTTTTGTAATCCATTCACCTATTGATGGACATCGTTAGCTGGTTCCATAGTTTGGCTATGGAGAATTGTGCAGCTATGAACATTGATACACATGCATTAATTTGGTAGTTTGGCTTCCTTTCTTATGGGTAGATATCCAGAAGTGCTATTGCTGGATTATGTTGTAAGTTCATTCCTATTCTTCTGAGGATCCTCCATACTGTTTTCCAAAGTGTTTGCACTAATTTGCAATCCCACCACCATTGTATTAGAGTTCCCACTTCTCTACATCCTTGCTTGCACTTGTTGCTTGTTATTTGAATGATTGACACTCTTATTGGAGTTAAGTGAAATCTCAGAGTAGTTTTGAGTTGCATCTCTCTGATTGCTAATGATTTTGAGCATATTTTCATATATTTATTAGCCATTTGCATTTATTCCTTTGTAAAGTGTCTATTTAGTTCACTTGCCCATATTTTGATTGTTGTTTTCTTAGTCCTGATTTTCTTGAGTAAACTGTATATTCTATATATGAATCCTCTATCAGAGGAGTAGTTGGCAAAAATCTCCCATTCTGATGGCTCTCAATTGAGATTCTTGATACTTTTTCCTTTGCTGTACAGACACTTTTTAGTTCCATGCAATCCCATGTATTGATTTGCCTTTTAGTTTCTTGTGCCTTTGCAGTCTTGTTGAGAAAGTTCTTATCTGTTCATATGTGTTACAGTGTTGGATCTATGCCCTCTTCAAGGAGACTCAAGTTCTGTGGTCTAATTTCCATGTTTTCGATCCATCTTGAATTGACTCTTGTGCAGGGTGAGAAAGGGATTTATTTTCATTTTTCTGCATATGGTTAATCAGTTTTTCCAGCACCATTTGTTAAATAGGCTATCTTTTTTCCAGTGTATGTTTTTGGCCCCACTGTCAAAAATCAATTGGCTATAAGTATGCGGATTTGTTTCTAAGTCTTGTATTCTCTTCCATTGGTCTATGTATCTGTTTTTGTGCCAGTATCATGATGTTTTTTTATTACTATAAGCCTATATCTTTGATGAACTTGGATGCAAAACTGCTGAACACAATACTCACAACACACATTCAAAACCACATCAAGAAAATCACACACCATGACCAGGTAGGGTTCGTCCCAGGGATGCAAGGCTGGTTCACCATATGAACATCAATCCATGTAATTTATCATGTAAACAGAACTAAAGACAAAACTACATGATAATTTCAATAGATGCTGACAAAGCCTTTGACAAAATCCACCATCCATTTATTTTAAAAGCACCATATAATGTGATAATACCAGAGGGACTCCAGATGATGGAGGAGAAATCTCAGCAAAGCTTGAATGGAAGGACAGAAGAGGAAGAAAGCTGAGGTTGTTCAATGGAGGAGCTACATACAAATATGTGTACTAGCATAAATACAACATGGTTAACCTGGACACTCTCTAATGGGAGGAGGGAAGGGAAAGGGAGGGGGAAGGGCATGAAGCACAATCTAAATGTACACCACTTTCAATACGTTCCACTTATAAAAAATAAAAATTAAAAATTAAAAAAGCACCATATAGAATTGGAATAAAAGGAACATCCTTCAACATCATAAAGGCAATCTATAGTAAGCGCACAGTCAATATGTTAAATGGGGAAAATGTTGAGAATTTCCCCAAAAAACAGGAAGAAGAAAAGGATGTCCATTATCACCACTTCTTTTTAATATAGTATTTGAGACTCTAGCCAGATCTATAAGGCAAGAAACAGAAATCAAAGGGAGTACAAATACAAAAAGAAGAACTCAAACTATCACTATTTGCAAATGACATGATCCTATAATTAGAATACCCAACAAACTCAACCAAAAGGCTTATAGAACTGATCATCAAATTCAGCAAAATGTCTGGATAGAAAATCAATCTTAAAAAATTGGAAGTTTTTCTGTATACCAACCATAAATCCCCTAAAAAGAAATCCAGAAAACACTTCCACTCAGGATTTTCCAAAAAAATAAAATAACATACTTAGGAATAAACTTAACCAAGGAGATAAAAGACCAGACCTCTACAAATAAAATTATAAAACATTGAAAAAAATTGAAGAATTTAGAGGATGAAATGATTTTCCATGTTCATGAATAGGCAGAATAAAATCATCAAAAATGGCCACACTTTCAAAAGTTATCTATAGATTCAATGCAATACCCATTAAATTAGCAAGATCATTTCTCACAGACATAGAAAAATCAGTCCTTAAATTCATTTGGAACAACAAAAAACCAGAATAGTCAAAGTAGTTCTCAACAACAACAAGAAAAAATATTCAGGAGGAATCACATTACCTGATTTTAAGCTATACTAAAAAAAAAATCCATAGTAATAAAAGATTTATCATTTTTTATTATGAAAATATTCAAATACTTTATTCTAGAACCAGGGCCCAAGTCGCAGGACCCTGAGTCCCGGGCAGGGTCGTGCAGGGCACGCCGGACCCCCAGAGAAACTGGGGCCCAGGTCGCAAGGCCCTGGGCCCCGGTCAGGGTTGTGCGAGGCATGCTGGACCCCGGGAAGAACTGGGGCCAGGGTTGCAAGGCCCTGGGCCCTGGGGGGGAGGGGTTCCGTGGGGCATGCTGGATCCCCGGAAGAACTGGGGCCAGGGCAGCAGTGCTACTGAATGCCTGATCTCACAACCTCTCAAACCACACATACTGTCTTCTCTTATTTAAAAAGAAAAGGAAAAGAAAAAGAAGAAAGAAAAGAAAAATATCAGAGAGGGTTCAAGATGGCCGCAGCAGCTGCCAGAATACTGGAGATGCAGACAAAACTTATCCAAATGAACTGGAACTGTTGAAAAAATTCCCCGCGAAGGAGGACTGCTTTCTCTCTACATCCTTAAGAATCCTGGACATCACCTGTAAGGAGAGAGTTTAGCGGAAACCTAGGAGGAAGATGGTGTTGGAAGCGGTCACCGCAATGGCGGTGGAGACTTGTATTCAGAAGAGGCAGAAATCTGATCCTAACAACCTTATCTTCTGGAGAAATTACCCCAAACATCAAATGCTACTGTACCGCATGCTTAGGAACACTGGACAACATGCAGAGGGGGAAAAGAGCTTGGGAAAGATTTGAAATGGTGGAGGCAGTGGCAATGGCAGTGGCCACTACTCAGGGGAGGCAGAGATCTGATGCATTACACCTGGAACTTTTGAAGAAATAACTCCAGAGGCAGAATGCTACCACCACGCACCTTCGGGAACATGGGACTACCTGCTGGGTGAAGAGGGTGCTCATATCGGAGCCTGCCAAGGGGTGAGGCCAGTGACGGGGACAGCAAAGCTGGGATTGGAGCCTGTCATGAGGCAGGCCCAGTGCTGGGGCCAGCGAGGCTGGGATCAGAGCCTGCCATGAGGCAAGGGTGGTGCTGGGGCCTCTGAGGCCGGGATTGGAGCCTGCCGAGGGGTTAGGCCAGTGCTGGGGCCAGCGGTAACCATCAGAGCCTGCTGTGAGGCAAGGCCACTACTGAGGCCTCTGAGGCCAGGAATGGAGACTGCCAAGGGGTTACACTGGTGCCTGGGCCATCAAGGCTGGGATTGGAGACTGCTGTGAGGCAAGGCCAGTGCTGGGGCCTCTGAAGCCAGGATTGGAGCCTGCTGAAGGGTTAGGTTGGTGCTGGGGCCAGCAGCCAGCATCGGAGCCTGCCGTGAGGCAAGGCCACTATTGAGGCCTCTGAGGCCAGGATCAGAGCCTGCTGAGGGGTTAGGCCTGTGCCGAGGCCAGCGAGGCTGGGATCGGAGCCTGCTGTGAGGCAGGGCCGGTGCTGGGGCCACTGAGGCCTGGATTGGAGCCTGCCAAGGGGTAAGGCCGGTGCCGGGGCCAGCGAGGCCGGGATCCGAGCCTGGTGTGAGGCAAGGCTGCTACTGAGGCCTCCAAGGCCATCACTGGAACCTACCGTGGGGTTAGGCAGGTGCTGGGGCTAGCGAGGCTGGGATCAGAGCCTGCCCTGAGGCAAGGCTGGTGCCTGGGCCTCTGAGGCTGGAATTGGAGCCTGCCGATGGGTTAGGCCAGTTCCGGGGCCTCCAAGGCCTGAATTGGGGCCCATTGACGGGTAAGTCTGGTGCCAGGGCCAGCGAGGCCAGGATCGGAGCCTGCCCTGAGGCAAGGCCAGAGCTGGGGCCTCCAAGGCTAGAATAGGAGCCTGCCGAGGGGTTAGGCCGGTGCAAGGGTCAGCAAGGCTGAGATTGGAGCCTGCCTTGAAGCAAGGCCAGTACTGGGGTCTCCGAGGCCGGGATCGGAGCCAATGGAGGGGTTAGGCCAGTGCGGGGGCCAGCGAGGCCAGAATCGGGGCTTCCCATAAGGCAAGGCCGGTGCTGGAGCCAGCGAGATCGGGATCAGAGTCCTCTGGTGGCAAAACCACTACTGGGGCCATCAAGATTGGGATCGGCACAGAGAAATATCGCAGAAAATAAAAACCAGAAACTTCCCCTAATTAGCAATAACTAGGAGGAAAGGGGTAACAGAAGGAGGTCGAGTTATAGAAAGGACCCAATAGCAAAGCAATTAAGGTTACCAATCAGAGGGTATAGGATGGGGGAAGATGGAACCTCTTTAAAACTCAGGAGGTACATAAACAAATGTATCAAAGATAATCACCAATCAAGCATAGAATCCAGGGAGGGGGAGGGAATGGGATGGGGATTGGATGAGGGCTAATTGGATGATGTGTGCTTGTATATCCTCTCAAGTCTTGTATTCCAATGTGATGTATGATTACAATGTATCAATAAAAAATAAAGAAAAATAATTAATTAAAATTAAACAAAAAAACACAAAATACTTTATTCTAGATTTTTGAAACATATAGTACATTATTATTAAATATACTATTTTAGCATACCAGAACTTCTTGCTTCTATATGACTATATGTAATACCTACTGATTAGTCTTTCCCCACCCCTCTTTGCCCCATTTTTTTTTTTTGTGTGTGTGTGTGTGTGTGGTACTGGGGTTTCTGGAAGCCATTCTACCTCCAGGCTACACTCCCAGACCTATTTTATTTTTGGAAACAGGGTCTCTTAAACCAGCGCTGCTGGCTTGGAACCTACACGATTCTCCTGTCTCTGCCTCCCAAGCACAGGGATTACAAGCGTGCGCCACCATGGCCAGTGCTCTTTGCCCCATTTTTAAACTGAGTTCTTTGTTTTTCTTTTGTTTCCTATTTGAGTTCCTTATGTAATCTGGAAATAAACCCCCTGGTCACCTAGATAGAATGTCAGTATTTTCTCCCATTCTGTCTCTTCTCTCTGTTACCTGTTTTATTTACTGTGCTCAAAGTTCATTTTTATCTTTGGAACACTTAGTTATAGCTTGAAAAACCCCAATACAATAATAGCAATGATTATAATGATTAAAACATAGTAATAATAAGGATAATTATGTAGGATTTCAATAGCGTAGGTCTGTAGTGGAGATTGCTTGAATTTAAACCTTGTCTGCCTTGCCTTTTACTAACAGCCTGGCATTGGGAAAATTACTTACTTCCTGTTATTTAAGAGAGATGAGATAATACATGTTGGAGTCACTTGTTGCTTTTTATTGGTATTTCTGCTGAATCTATCAGGCTATTTGCCCTATACTAGGGGTGCCAGATAATTTGGTGGTA